>NC_142938.1:40296392-40343892 GCF_046866305.1 Octopus bimaculoides
GTGTGTGTGTGTAAGACATGCTTATAACATACATATGTAAGATACATATACAATATACTAAGTACATACATAGACATTGCACAAATATATTTAGATACAACACACACTCACACACAGTAAATATTCTTGTATACACACACACACACACACACACGTACATACGTATGCACATATATGCACACACACACACATACCCAAACAAAAATACGCATACATATATACATGCATATATTTACACACACAATCAACAGATTGTGTGTGTGTGTTTGTATAATATATATTGTGAAAAATCTCCAATATCTGCTTTGGCATTGTTTCTACAGCTGAATGCCCTTCCTAACGTCATCCACTTTGCAGGGTACACTGGGTGCATTTTACATGGTATCAGCATTAGTGAGTTGATCAAGTAACTTTTGAGTGGGGTGTAGTATTGAGGTGGCTTTATGCCAGGCGATGAGGTGTTAAAGTACGAAGGAGGAGGGGGACAGGAACAGGTGTCTTGCAGGGAAGATACAGGGGGTACCCCAATTGTAAAAGGAGGGTGGGGGTAAGGGTGTATCTGTGCATATGAACAAAGGGAAGTGGCATGGGTGGCTAAGCTAAGTTCATCTGAGTATTAGATAGATAGGAGATGCAGTGAGTGGTGAACATGGGTGGTGGCAAGGTCAATTGCGAATATCTGTTGGAGGGGAAAGTGGATGAAGTTTGTGGTGGCAGCAAGATGTTAAGTGTATATATGTAGTACATGATATACAGTAGAATATATCATGTACATTACATAATACATATAACATATGTAAAACATAATATGCATATACAGAAAACACAGTGTGGGTATATACCATGACATTATACATGTACACAATATGTAACATATACATATGCAGTATATAATGTATATAACAAATACATACACACATACATACATAATATAACGTATAAAATGCATAAGAGTATATATACCAAAAGGTATACACCTTAGTTAAGGCATATGGTACATATCACACACAAGGTACATATACTATACATACGATATGTAAGGTATATTATATAAAATACGTTACGTATATTATACAACATATGTACAATATGTATGTGTGTATGTATATGATATAAATATGAATTTTAATATATACAATGTATATGTATACACAAAAGCGAATGTATACACTATATACACAATATATAATGTACATAATATGTATATATATCTAGTATATATATATATATATATATATAATATAAATTGATAGATATTACATATATTTAACATTCATAATATACAGATATATACACATGAAATCTACTGCATAATACTTATCACAATGACAGTGTGCATATGTACTTACCCTTGTAACACTTTGAGCAGAGCCCAAGGGTTTTGGGAGACCTGAAAAATATTGTATAATGTCGTTTGTCTATGATCCTTATAAGTATTTTAAGAATAAAAATGTAAACAAAAACACTAAAAAAAAAAAATCAAACCAATTATCGAGTAATATATTTATTTCACTATATTATCAATGTAATTTATTATAATATTTAAAAAAAAAACTAAGTCTACAATTAAAGAAATTAGAAATACTGGAAGTGCGTTCTTGTGGTCAAAGAAAGGAGAAAAATTATTTGAAAGCATGAACGAGAGGTTAATATCAGCAGACAATGATAGCAAAGAATAGCAATACTACTAGCAGTAGTAGTAGTGGGGGTAGCTGAAATAACTAATAAGGACTTGTCTCTCATAATACTAATTAGTGCAGCAACAGTATAGAGGAGAAACACTAATGACCATTTCTGTCACACGTAAAAGTCAATCAGTTCTTATAGGCGTTTCTATAATGCTTGTACATTACATTTCACAGGAACATTAGCGACGTCAGTCGAAAGAGGAAACGGTTCCCAGCCAAGAATCGAAACTAAGTCCCTATCTGTTGAATTAAGTGCATCTCCACACAAGCACAGAGATCACAAACCTATAGAAGTGATTGCGACTGTGACATCTATAGTATACTTATTACTATTATTCATTTTCTACTACTGCTGCTACTACCACAATAGAGAGGCGAGCTTCTGGGGAAGGGGAATCTACGACCTGGTTTACTTTTGTTTCTTTACTAATGCTATTCATCCCTCACTCATAAATCTTGGGTTTTTTTACCTTTCAAAAAGGATCATCACCGTCTCCATCACCTAGCTGTATTCAAGATTTTCAAATATTCTGTAGTCAATACACACACATGTGTGTGTGTGTGTGTGTGTGTGTGTGCATTCCATAGAAGATTAGTTGTGAATGTAAGACAATGGCATCAAAGAAGGTCAGGTAAATGACTTTTCCCACAGAATCACCAAGTTCTATGAAAGACAATATCAACTGGCCTAGCTGTCAATGCTACTAAACGAAACGTTTGGTTGGGTACATCCAAGCAGTTAACTATCATATTTAAGGATGGTTAGAAGGATGGAGTCATTGTAGTGTTGAATCACAAGTTTAACTAGAGACTACAATGTCCAAAGACTGGAATAGGAGTCGAGATTAAAACTTCCATCCACCTACTGTGTGTTAGTAGGGAGGAAAAACAGGTTGGTTGGGGGGAGAGAAACAGTAGTATGAACTAGTATTTTTCAAAAAGTATATAAAAACTAGTGAGAGCCACTCCATTTATCTTAAAATTTACTGTTAGGATAGAGAAAGGCTAACATAATTGCATCAAAAACGAGATAAAATTTTGTAGAATCATTAGAGAAAAAATGTTGGAATGATTTTCTGATTGTATCAGACATCTAAGGTATATCCAAGAATATTGGAATCCAACTACTCATTGCGAGATAGAATTTGATAAACATTATATATATATATATATATATATATATATATATATATATATATATATATATATAATATACACACATATATATATAATATACACACACACGGCATATATATTTGTGTACATCTGTGTGTGTGTATTACCCACAGATATCTGCGGTTTGGTATACTGACCAAAACCTGACGACCTGCTTGGTTTAACCCTAAATAAATTTCCTCCAAAAAAGGAGTCAGCCAGAATAGTCACCACATTAACTGCAGGCTTCCCAAATCCATAATAATCAAGGATCCTGAAGAACTTTTCATTATCATTTAAAAATATGTAACACTATAGCTATTGCTGAATAATTTTGTTGTTATCCCATATTCATTTCATGCTCACAGTATCCAAAAAGTTCTGGTCGTTTGCATTTTCATAACCATTGCACAATTTACAATTGCTTATTTTGCTGTTTTCTAAGACCAGACATTTGCCATGCATGGTTATAATATAATGGTTTCAAATTTTGGCACAAGGCCAGCAAGTTCGGGGGAAGGGGTACGTCGATTATATCGACTCCAGTGTTCAACTGGTACGTATTTTTATCAACCCCGAAAGAATGAAAGGCAAAGTCTACCTCGACGGAATTTGAACTCAGAACGTAAAGACAAACGAAATACCACTAAGCATTTTGCCTAGAATGCTAACGATTCTGCTAGCACGCCACTTAATAATAATGTCTTGTTTTCGTGAGTTTAATTTCTATTCCTTAACAGATTTGGATTTCCCCCCCTTCGATTGTTTATTTCTTTCTCTCGCACGCACACATACACACACGCATGTGTATGAAATTGTTTTCCTTATACAAAGAATTTTGAATTATTATTGTTATATGGACTGTTAGATATGTAATTCGTCTGACGTTCCGTGTGTCATCCGAGGGAAACACAACAATTATATCCCTCATTACACTAATTAGCATACAACTATTAAAATTATTTTTCAAGATACACGGGTCATTGTCTTTCATGTGTCTATCAGGGAATCAGAAAACTGAATAACTGCAAGATAATCCAAGTATATGACACTCAGCTGACCATAACTATTAACAATGAAAAGGAATAAAATGCTTTAAAAACTAGACAATAATGTCTACCAAATCAATGTATTCTCCAATACATCGCACATTTTCTCTCTTCCTTTGTCACTACCAATACCCTAACCCTCTTCGACACGGGAGAATTTACTTTTTTCTATTTCTAAACACTTGTATCACTACACGACTTCAACATGAAAATAACGGCTCAATATTTTCACCTCGAAGTTCTTTTTTTGTAACCCTTTCATTAGATCATTAAATAGCAACTACCAGAGTTTGGTTTCAAAAACCCTTAAAAAAAGCACAAAAGTCAATGTCGTACACATATCCACCATAAATTTGGGGTATCTACAAGACAGAGACAGCAAAAATTCTTATATACAAATTGCATATGTAAGCAATACACTCCTATTTCACTATAATATATATATATATATATATATATATATATATATATATATATATATACACAGACCTTCCATACATATATAACTGACTCATATATATTTTACTATTGTGGTTATAAAGACACGATTATTAATGTGTATACACATATATATTTATCATAAATATGTATATGGCCTCCACTGTTTAAATCTAGCGTTTTTATTTTTAGTTGTATATTTTCTATTTATCCTACATTTTCAATGCCCATCTCCAACAGGTGACGACAAATCATTTTAGGTGTGGTTCACTCAGATGTACGGACGAACTCACACAAATAAATTTCTTTAGAAATTACATTTGTGAGGATTCAGTGTCACAGAGCTAAGTATGTTTTTGTGTAACTTCGTTCTCTTTGGCAACCAAAATTAAACCACACAATCGTCTTTGACATCTTTCAATGTGATATACCACCCAGTTTCTATTCTATAAAGAAGTTCCCAAACAACAAAATGGTTAGATATTGGAATAATTAGTTCAGTTCCAATATAAACCAACCATAGATCTTCCTCTTAAATCAGGGCAAATGCACAGAAGACATTCACTCATCGGCTCAATGGTCTGAAAGACACCCCCCCCATATGTAAATATCCTCCCACCACAGATCTATATAGCCATGTCTATTATATAAACGATTTCGTCTTTAGAAGAAAGACATTTTAATTCATTATGAGTAAAATATTATTAGCATCCATAAAGGAAGAGTGACATAAGAGGCCATCAGGAGCAGCTAGCATGGCAAATATAAGGCGAGTAAGGTGAATACCTTGCTTTGTTTTGCTTTTCTTATTTAAAATACAAGAAAAGAAAAATAGGACATGTCTCAGTCACATACACACACAATAGAAACTTTATTGCGGAAATTAAAATGTCTTGTTATTGATAGAGGAGTGAGAAGGAGGAAGAGACAACCCGACACTAAAGAGCGAATCCAAGAAAGATAAAAACAGCAAAATTAAACATGTGAGAGATGGTGGGGGGGAGACAGAGGTCCACCCTTTTTCGCTTATGTATGTGTGTGTATATATATATATATATATATATATATATATATATATATATATCACTGTCACACATATACGTATATATAAAATATCCCCTACTGATCGTTCGTATCAGCTCCTCCCTTCTTGATCGCTCTAATTAGGTTAACTTACAGAAACTAGAAGAATAATAACGTGAAACATGGAACGAAAGAAAAATATAACTAAATATAAAAAAAGAAACAGAAAATAAATGAAATAAACACAAAACCATGACAGAACAAAGCAATGGTGTCTTACCCCCAAAATCCACAAGGGCATCTAGGCGGTTCACTGCTGCTCGATTCTTCCATCAAAAATTATTATTATTAATTTTGTTTCTAGAAAAAAAAAAATTCCGCAGCTAAATTGGGGTGGACGGAAATATATATATATATATATTGTGTGTATGTATGGCTTGCGTTGGTCGGATGGAGTTAACCCAGTGTAACGGTGGTGGTGCGCTACTGTAGTGCTGCCGTGCAACAGCTTCCGCCTCTCTCACATTACTTTCTAACTCCTTTCTCTTTCATAGTCCATGTCTTCTATTTCTATATCACTTTATGTCGTTCCCTGTTTCTGTTTTTATCTGTCTCCCTCACTTCATCCGCCTCACATCCGCACTGAAAACGAGGCTTTGGTGTGACTTCCGGGTCAATGCTACCTAAACGGAAACAGAAAGTTGACGTAAAAAGGAAAAAAAGGTAACAGTAACGTGATACAGAGAGAGAGAGAGAGAAAGACGGTTGGCAAAATAAAGAAATAAATAAACTCAAATTTATTACCAAGAAAAAGTGTGTGTATATATATACACACACACACATATATACAAACATACATATATATATAAACTTTCAAAAGAAGGAAGACGAAAGAGATGCAGGAACTGAAGTGAAAAGACAAAAAGTGCCGAAGAGTTAGGCGAAGTTACTGAACTAATATAAACACTTAACGAGTATTCATAACCTTTAGAGTCCCGTCATACTAAAAACTGATTTATATTTTATTTTTAACCTTTGATACATATACATATATATCCCATCTCTCCTCTTCATATATAAACCTATTTCGATAAAAAAAAATTAATCTAAACACAGGCACAAACACTATTATTATATTTCGAATCCAGTCATATCGCCTTCGCCTTTCGTCCTTTTGGGAATTGATAAAAATGATACTGTAATCCACTGAGTTCGATATAATCGACTTTTTCTTCCCCTTATGTGCTGACTAGTTCTATACGATATTACAGATCCGTCATGCATAAATTTAAACTTTAACCTTTAACGAATTTTTCAGAATAAAAATCTGCAAACTAAGAATTGTTCGGGAAAAAATCTCTGTATGGGTATATACACACACCAGATTTTATACATCAATGTACACAGATTTCTTTATTATATACAAGTATTAATTTTTTAATTGTCTACACACGGGTCATGTTTGGACATTACGAAGTAGAAACATTTTATATGTCACAAATCAATTTGCAGACAATTTTCAAAATTTACCTCCTAAATTTTATTGCTTATGACAATAGCTTTGTTCTTAATATGTACAGTCATCAAAAATAAATCTAAACCGATATATTTAATGTATTTTCAAATCAGAAAATCAAATTGTACTTATTATTTTCTCTATTTCATTCTCCAAGTTAGGATTTCATAAGTTATGATTTAAAACACTTTGTATTCATTGAGTAAATTAAAGAGATTACGGTAAATGAAAACGAAAAAAATTCTGTTCACCACTGAGCGAATAATCAGTCTTCTTTCCTTTACAAGCAATAATTATACAAATTATGGAGCTAAAATGGCTGAATTATTACCAGGATTGGATTTTATTGATTGCTTTCTGAATTTATCTGACCGTCACATATACTAGCAAAAGGTGTTTATTGTTAATAAAGAATTTTTTGATGTGTGTTTTATAACTATATAATGTTACCTACACATATCTTCCAGTACAGTTCATTATCTAGTAGCAACAGCACTTAGTAGATACCCCTACTAACAATTTAAACCCAGCCAAATGTCAGTTTAAACTACATTCCTTTTGTGCTAGTGATGCCTTTTTGTTCCCTTGAGTGAGTGATTAAGCAATGGAAGTAGAATCGCTACAGCTTGTAATCAATACAGGATCATAGAAATTTATTGTCGCTATTTATTTATTTAATAGTAAACAGCTGTGAGACATTCAAAATGGTAAAACTGCGCTGAAATTTCATGTAATTCTTGTTAAATACTAATTTGGAGCCTTAAACTTTTATTTATATAGACATGTTTAATATGTGAGTTTATGAGCACCCGTTCTATGATTATAGATATGTATACATAAATGCACATATATGTAATATACACACGTGTGCGTGTACTATATATATATATATATATATATATATATAGTACACGCACACGTGTGTGTGTATTACACATATATATAACATTTGTGTATATACATTGATTTGTCTGCCAATACATTCATAAGTAGAAGCGACAGTAATTTTCTACATGTAAATATAATTCACCGTGATTAGGGTGGGGAAAGGGATGAGAGCCGGTAAGAGGCAGTATTTTTCTTGAATTCTTTATTTATTAAATGGCAAAATGTTTTCCGACCATTCTCAGAATATAATAATGGCATGAGGGCAGCAATTTTGAGGGGAAGGGATTTGTTGCTACCATCGATCATATTGACTGGTGCTATATTTTATCAGAGGTGAAAGCCAAAGTTTTGACGTCGGCGAGATTTGAACTCAGAACACAAGAGTTGGAACAAAAATCCGCAAGGCCGACGCTCTAACAACTTCGCCAGCTTGTCTGGAACATTTTTGCGGTTTATGAACAAAATTTGAAAGTGGAAACTATTATATACAATCAGCATTGAAATTTAAAAAAAAAAAAAATTCACAATTGTAATCGCAGTATTTTTCTCTATATATACCTCTCAAATTGATTTTTGAAAAAAGGTTTTTCTCTTGAAACAAAATTGATGGGGAAGGGACTGGGGGGGGGGGCATATAATTTCCGTTGGTTGAAAACAGGAATTCGAAGAATTGTTTGAAAAAAAAAAAAAGACTGGGATGTGGAGTACAAATTCGACACTTCCTCTGTTATAAGATATAACCTTATCCACAAACCTTCGGTTTTGTTTACAAAATCTAATACACCTCAATGATTAGAAAAAAATATTTTCCAAAGTATGTTTAAGTTTTGTTCTGAATACGACTAAAATAGAACAACGAAGAGACATTTTTATAATTTAGGATGTTAATATTTGAGCTTTTTGAAACTCAATCAGACTATTGTTAAAAGTCAATTTATCGGAAATAAAATCTTTCCCGGTTATAAATTAACTGGTTCCTTTCGGGGTTTTGTTCACGAATCTTAAGGTTTACTTCTGTCAGTTTGCTATTTCCCTCAGTCTGAGCGGTGTCTAAATTTAGTTGAATATATATATATATATATATATATATATATATATATATATATATATACACACACACACTATATATACATATGAACACTGTGTATACATAAGTACATTTATATACACATAAACATGATATATGTATAATATTTATAGATTATATTACATATATGTATATATTTATACATTGTGTTTATATATATATATATATCTCGGAAAAGCGGAAAATAAAAATAAGTAAAATCGTGTTTTCACACGTCTTATAGTAATGTTCACCGAGGGTTAATAAAGATCCAAGTCCCAGGTTGATCGTTAGGTCTCCGATTCTCTTTTTTTTTTCTTTCTTTCTTGCTCTCCCTAACAACACCTCTTATCTTCTATCTGGCTGCTTTGCGTGATGGTGAGTATATTATGTTTGGGGTCCCCGTCTTTACGTTCCGTGTTTATCACCGTGATGCTGGTGAAGATGATGATGATGATGGTGATGATGACGGTGATGACGATACCGACGATGAAAATTACAATAGTAACAATAAAGGAAGAGGAGGACAGTAATAGTAGTAGTAGTAGTAGTAGTAAGAAGAAGAAGAAGAAAAAGACAATAATAGTCGTAGTAGTATAACAATCGGTAACAGCAGCAGCAGTGGGGGGTAGCGGTAAGAGTAAATAAGAATGTGGTGAAAGCCTTCGACAATAGACCACGTGACTAGCAACTGGAAAACGTCATAAGTGCAATAAAATGTAGCTGGCTGGCTGGCTGGTTGACTCGTCAGTTGTGTTTGCTTTTATCATTATCCTTGTTTACTTGTTATTGTTGTGCTGTTTTCTTTTTATTCATTTTCAATTATTTGTTGATTTGATTATTTATTCGTTCCATTGTCGGCGACTGCCACCACCTCTTCCTCCACCACAGCTATTTCTACAGTCAGAACTAGGTCGAAACTTGTAATTTTTATTTATGTTCTCACTTTTTCTGCATACCACCTTTTCGTTCTCTTCTCTTTCTCTTTTACTCTTTCTCTCTATATATATATACCTGTCTGTCTGTCTCTCTTTTCTCTGGCCTGTTGAACTCTCTCTCTCCTGACCTTATTTTCTTCATTCACAATCTTTTCACATTTACACACTTGTATTCACACACACACACACACACACACACATAAATTATAGGGTAGCAAAAAATTTTTAGAAATTTTATTTAAATGAATTATATATATATATATATATATATATACATGTTTTCTCTTTTACAAATCCAGAAACGTGAACGTTTTTCTGTTATTTTATGAGTATATTTTTAAGAAATATTTTTCTTATATAGGTGCAGGAGTGGCTGTGTGGTAAGTAGCTTGCTTACCAACCGCAAGGTCCCTGGTTCAATCCCTCTGTGTAGCACCTTGGGCAAATGTCTTCTACTATAGCCACGGGCCGACCAAAGCATTGTGAGTGGATTTGGTAGATGGAAGCTGTATATATATGTCTTTGTTGTGTGTCTGTGTTTGTCGCCCAACATCGCTTGACAACCGATGCTGGTGTGTTTACGTCCGCGTAACTTAACGGTTCGGCAAAAGAGCCGATAGAATAAGTGTTAGGCTTCCAAAGAATAAGCTGTGGAGTTGATTTGCTCAACTAAAGGCGGTTCTCCAGCATGGCCGCAGTCAAATGACTGAAACAAGTAAAAGAGTGAGTGTTTATTGAATTTGTGTTTTCATTTAAATATAAATCCTGTTTATATATATATAAATGTTGCTTTTGCATCTTTCTTACATTATGAATGTATATACGTATTTGTGTAATATCTATCTATCTATATGTATAAGCCTCAGACGGCAATTAATAGATCAATTAATAACAGGTCATTCGACTCCAATGTATAACACAAAGTTCATACTTTGTTCGACGACTGATTCATTAAGATAAACATTACTAAATGTGAAATTTACATAATTTGGTCAATTATCACAATTATGACATTATAAATTTAGTTATGTTTATCACAATGAAACTGCAGTTGAGCACAAAACTCGAACTATTATGCATGTATTGATATATTGCATTTCTTTTGCAAGATTCTTGAAGTGAAACTGTTAAAATGGGCTTGTCATTATGGATGGTCATTATGCCAATAAAATTGTTCATCATGTTCCTTAGTAAATTAATTTAGTCTCTAAAAGAACATAAACAGTTTGATTTGGAATGGAATATTCTATCTATGTCCTTTCCTTATGATAAAGGTAAATCTTTTTGTTCGCTCTGTAACGATGAACTATATTTCATCCTGTTTTCAGAGAATCCTCTTGTAAGCATGTTTAAAGAACGCATTTATCGTTGCAAACATTGGCAAAAACATACCTTTAGTTCCTATAAGTGATTTATACCAGTCTATAAAATTCGATCTTTAACATTGCACTTCCACTAGATATATCTAATTCCATGCCTTTAATCTTTATTCCTATTCACCTATCGCACTATATTTCTCCACTTTTAGTTTTCTGCTAATTTCTTTCTTCCTCTTTCTATAAATTACCTTTGACATTATATCTATTAACGGTCTTTTTAAAAAATAACTTATCAGCGTTCCCTTCATCATATATGCAGTAATCGTATTCATTAAAATGTCTTATTGATGCGTTTTGTTTCTCTTTTTTCCCCTGATGAGAAGATTGCATTGTTTTACATCATTTTATTCCTTCTGGAATAATACCAATGTTTTCTTTGAAACATATGTCAGAAGTATAAAGATTTGAATAACACCTGTGTTTAACTCCATCTATTTATTTATCTATGTTATACAAAAACACTTTACCAAAATTCTACCTTTATAAGTACGCTGTTACATTCTTGGTACTTATGTGTATTTCTGCTACCTCTTACTCTCTCTTTTACTTGTTTCAGTCATTTGACTGCGGCCATGCTGGAGCACCGCCTTTAGTCGAGAAAATCGACCCCAGTACTTATTCTATCAGTCTCTTTGCCAAACCGCTAAGTTACGGGGACATAAACACACCAGCATCAGTTGTCAAGCAATGGTGGGGGGGACAAACACAGACACATAAACACACATACATATATATATACATATATACGACAGGCTTCTTTCAGTTTCCGTCTACCAAATCCACTCACAAGGCTTTGGTTGGCCCTAGGCTATAGTAGAAGACACTTGCCCAAAGTGCCATGCAGTGGGACTGAACCCGGTACCATGTAGTTGGTAAGCAAGCTAGGTAACTGTTTATTTTTTTTTTCCATGTTATTTGTAAACATTGAAAAAATATACATACACATATACATACATGCATACGTGTATATATATATATATATATATATACTCTTTTACTTGTTTCAGTCATTTGATTGTGGCCACGCTGGAGCACCGCCCCCAGTCAAGCAAATCTACCCCAGGGCCCAGTACTTATTCCATCAGTTGTCAAGCAGTGTTGGGGGCACAAGCACAGACACACAAACATGTACACACACATACATACATATATATATATATATGACGGGCTTCTTTCAGTTTCTGTCTACCAAATCCACTCACAAATCTGAAATGTATAGTATTAAATATCCATCACGGCTGGTCTTACCTGTTGGTTTCACATAAAGAATACAATGCAGTGTTAGGTAACAAACTCATTATATAACTTTATGCCCCTCAGAGTTAGCTGATATGGAAGGGAATATGGTGACTACTCTCTATTGTCGGAGGTGGATTAGCACAACCGGTCAGCAGCTGCTGTGAAAAAGGTGGTGGAACAAAAAGGGGCCAGGGGATTAGATTAGGAGTTATGTCCTTGATTGGGTATACTGTGAAGCTGTCACATGTATAATTTTTTCTGGGGGTGTAGGCATATATAGCTGTATTTGTTGGTCTGTTTTCTTTCTCTAAAGGATAAAGTCGTGGTTGGGCGGTTATGTTAACGTGTAGGGTGTAATGTGTGTGGGGGTGGTGTTAGACAGTTTATTCTGTAGAGTGTTCGCCTTATAGGGGTGTGTGCGTGTATGTACATGGGTGCCTTGGTGTGTGCTTTGGTCAAACTCTTTTTGCCAGGCTCAAGGGCATTCATGGAAGTTCATTTACGGAAGGTCAAGGTGGGGGATCTGTGGTTGCAGTCATGGTGGGGCACTCAAGAATGATAGAATGTACAAAAAAGTACGATAGAATGCACAAAAAGGTACCCAATGCCTGGATGTTTACCTGAATAGTAGGTGTGAAGTGTTTAATCTTTGCTCTCATAAAAGGAAGTACATTCTATCGTACCTGCGTGCTCCTCTATGACTGCAACCACAGGTGCCCCACCTTGACCTTCCACAAATGGCCTTCCACCAATGCCCTTGAGCCTGGCAGAAAGAGTTTGACCAAAGCACAAGAAAACAGACCAATGAACACAGCTATACATACCTACAACCCCAGAAAAAATTATTTTTGCAACACTGCTACACATACCACACACCCTATCCCCACAGGAGCAACACATTAATAATACACACTTTTCCCACTTTAAGATAACTCTTGCCAGCTTCACAGCATATCCAGCCAAGGGACATAACTCCTAATCTAATCCCCTGACCCCTTTTTGTTCCACCACCTTTTTCACAGCAGCCACTAAACAGTTGTGCTAATCCACCTCCAACAATAGAGAGCAGTCGCGATATTCCCTTCCATATCGGCTAACTCTGATGAGCGTAAAGTTATATAATCAGTTTGTTACCTACCAAACACTCCACTGTATTCTGTATGTGAAACCAATTGGTAAGATCAGCCAAGATGGATATTTAATACTATACATATATACCTACTCTACTGACAGATATACGAGTGCATCTTTTCCCTGACTTATGGTCTCTTAGATGAGTTGCACACGTATATATATATATATATATATATACAGGGTGCGTAAGGACAGATTTATGTTTATAATGAAACATTTATAATAACAGATAATAACTTTATCAAAAAATGCTATAAAGATAAAAGTAAACCTTTTCTATAATGTTATTCAATAAAGCCACCTTCACCTTCAACAACTGCTTCTATATGACATCTAAATCATCTACATGCTCGAATCAAATGGTCCTGGTTTATTTTGGACATTATTCTGACTATGGCAGCTTTCAAAGTATCTTTGGTGTTATGGGCATCTTCATTGACCTCTCTCTCAACAACACACCATATGTAATAGTCCAATGGATTGAGATCTGGAGAATTAGGAGGTCAAATGTTAGAGGTTATGTGATCACGAAAATTTTCAGCCATCCATTCCTGTGTTACTAGAGCCATGTGTAGATAATACAGAGTCTTACTGAAACATATAGGGCCTTCCATTGCATACACTGTCTATCTAGGGCTTAACAATTATTTCCAGAACCGTAATGTAGGTGGCAGAGTTAACTCTAAGGCCTTGGGAAAAGAAGTAAGAGGCGACACATGTCCTTCATTGCTAACAAGCCCTAAAACCATGACAGTTGCAGGAAATTTTGTATAGATAACACTTGGAACTTCAGAAGGGTCTGCATATAACCATCTGTCATTTCTTCTGTTAACTTTTTGATCTTGGTTGAAGTTTTTCTTGTTTGAGAAAAACCAAATCAGATCTTCTTCTGCTGGATTTCTCAGTTTGTTTGAGAGCTATTTAGATCAGATGTGATTTTCTTTCACTTTTTCCGACAAATTGACCTTTACTCATCATATCAGACTTATATCTGATGTCTTCATGGACAACATTTTTGACTGTTCCTTCTGACACATGGAGATCTTTTGCAATTGACCTCATGGACTTTCTGGGATTGTAATCAACGGTCTGTTGAAGTTGCTGAATAAATTCAGATGTTCTGATGATTTCAGAGCATTTAGAATGCTTTTTATGCTTTGATACTGGTGATACGTTTCCATCTTCAGTCTCTAGCTCCTTACAAACTTGTAGATGAAAGATCTGGCAACTTTTAAAAATTGAGATATTTCTAAATTGCTATGTTCAGCCTTTATAACCACAATAACAGCATACCTCTTCATTTCTTGAGTAAGCTGAAGGTCTAGCATTATTATTTTCTGAAACAAAGATTATACAGAGTTAGTAAAAAATGCAGCAATGACCCGGAAAAAGTATGTCCTCAAATACCTTACACATCCTGTGTGTGTGTGTATATATATATATGTATATATATGCTGCTGAGACCCCCTTCGGTCATGACTGATCGTGGGATTGCACCTAGAAAGTTATCTTCCCAGGCACAAGTCAGAGCAAGGTTGTTTATGGAAGACCAGCAGTCGCCCATACATACCGGCCTCCCCTCTCCACGCCACCAGTGTTATCCAAGGGAAAGGCAAAGGCCGATACAGCTTGGCACCTGTGACGTCGCAACTCGTTTCTACAGCTGAGTGAACTGGAGCAATGTGAAATAAAGTGTCTTGCTGAAGAACACAGCCCAGTCCGCGATTCAAACTCACAACCTCATGATCGTAAGCTCGACGGTCTAACCACTGAGCCATGTGCCTTCTCTCTCTCTATATATATATACCTTCTCCTTGACTTACGACCGACTGACAGGTTGTAAGTTGATCTGGTCGTATGTCGGATTTATATTTTTCAACACTATTTACATTCAAACGGGTTATAAAAATATAAAACACAAAAATTTGATCCATAATCTTATCTATAAAAGGCAGATTTTTCTCTGTGTGTGTGTATTTCATGTGATTCATTTGGAAGCTAGCTAAACTGAAGAGGTGATAAATGGCCTGCTCACCTAACCAGTGGGATGGCTTCAACTTGAAAGCTAAAATAATGCAAAGAAATGGGCCTCAGTAATACAATCAGGATCAAATCAATCTTGGCTAATTAACTTAGAAGGACCTTCACTTATCTTAAGTGAGCAGGTTACTCTGAAAGAATATGTAAATATTCCAGATTCTTCAACTGGTTTGTATAGCAGTTCACACAAAATTAAACAGTTGTTTATTGATCTTAGGCATCCTGTAAATCCTTATATGTATCATTTGTACAATTGGTACATATTATGCTGGGTTCCCAGCCAAATGTTTTTTCATTTTGGGTAACAAATGATAGTCAGATGGGGCCAAATTAGGAGAATAGGGAGGGTGATCAACCAGTTCAAAGTCACAGTCATGCACAGCTGTCATTGAAGACAAGGACTTGTGTACTGGAGCATTGGTCTGATGAAACAAGACCCCCTTTCACCAGTTTTCCTGGGTGTTTGATCTTATAGCCTTTCATAACTGCCTCAGCAATTGGCATAACACTTTCCATTGATAGTGTGGCCCTTTTGAAGATCGATGTTAAACACAATGCCTTTTGCATCCCAAAAAACAGGCCATCTGCTTCCCTGCAGATGAAATGACCTTAGCTTTGTTTGGAGCAGGTAAGGATGAGTGTTTCCACTGCATGGATTGTCTCTTTGTCACTGGTTCAAAGTAACAATGCCAACAATCATCCTGGGTTAGATGTTCAAAGAAAACTGCTAGATCTGTTTCAAACAATATCAGATTTCCCTGTGATGTGATCAGCTTGGTGCGCTTTTGATCAAGTCTCAGAAGATGTAGCAGCCACTGAGAAGAAACCTTCATCATACCAAGTGCAGAATATTCTCAACTCCCTCACAGGATATGCTAATAGCATTGGCTATTTGATTGATAGTCAATTGCTTGTCATGCATCAACATGTGGTGAATATGATCAATGTATTCCTCAGAGTAGCAGTTGCAGGACATCCATGTCATGGGTCATCTTTAAGACTCTCCCTTCCTCTCCTAAATTTAGCTGTCCATTTGATAAAGCTGGAACATCATCCCCTAATGTAGCAACCATGTCAGTATGAATGTCCTTGGAGGCTAAACTCTTTTTCTGCATGTACTTGATAACACCACAATGCCAAATTTTGTCCATTTTCAAGAAACGTCACTACCAGTTACTTTTGAAGTCTTTGAACAGTCAGATATCAGTGTACTTGGAAAGAAACAATGCAGTTATTAATAATGGGGGCTGAAATAAATGCTTCCAAGATTAAGGCTTGTTCTACTATTGCTCCTTCATAGTCAGCCTATGAACTTTCAGTCCCACCCTCATATGTTGACAATAAGGAGAGTTGTATCTATAACAGGGGACCTGAAGTTAAAAATGGAGCCCTAAATTAAAAGCCTTGCCATTTTATTGAATTATAATTATTTTTATGGATACAAGCTCTTTATTTCAAGAACCAATATATATGAATCTGCAAACTACAGATGGGGTAATGAAAATAAAGATTTCATTATGTATTGCTTTACCTAAAGCTTGATATTTAGCTAAAAGTTCGTGTGTTTAAGCCTTTAGATGTGTTTAAGCCAGTTTAAACTGGCAATATTAGGCCCAAATATTCAATGTTTTACATTCAAACTGGCCAAATCTAGTCTCCCACACATAACTACATTGACATTCTAAAAAATTAACAATCACATCATCAAAACCTCAAAACTTAAGATAATGTATGATTGATTCAAAATAATTTGAACAAAAAAGCTTTACATTTAACAAAGTAATCTGAACATGAAAAGGTTAAAACATTTTAAAGTTTAACCTTGATGTACAGTGGTTTAAACATAGTAAATTATGCCACCATCATCATTTTAACGTCCCCCCCCTTTCCATACTTGCATTGGTCAGATAGAATTCATCGACACAAATTTTCTATATCCAGATGCCCTTCCTGTCACCAATTCTTGTTTCCAAGCAAATTATATTTGTCCTGTGGCTGGATATGTTTTTATGGAAGATTGGACACAAGTGAGGTAACACTCATTTACGACTATCATGTGATATCAAAGTGAGGAGGCACATTTGCACAGACATACGAGAGGGTGCTGAAAAGTTCTTGGCTTTGAGTAAAAGAAAACACAGGAGGATCAGTTAATTATGATTTTATTCAACATATTCCCCTCTCAGATTCACATACTTATTGCAGCAGTCCTTCATTTTTTCTAAGCCCTGTGGGCCTATGGCATAGTGGTTAAGAGCGCGGGCTGCTAACCCCAAGATTCCAAGTTCAATTCCAAGCAGTGACCTGAGCAATAATAATAATAAGAATAATAACAATATCGAAGAATACCTTAGGAATGAGAACCCAGGTTCGAAATTTCCCCAAGATACCTGAAGAAGGCTGGAGGGTATATCAGCCAAAATATTTGCCCTGTGGCTGGATATGTTTTTATGGAAGATTGGACACAAGTGAGGTAACGCTCATTTACAACTATCATGTGATATCAAAATGAGGACAAACAAGATGAGGACAAATATCCGTCGAATGTAAATAATGTACATAATTCCTCATCTCTTAAATATAGAACTGCATTATCTAATCGGTACGGAGCTGACATTAGACTTCAATGGAGACATATAGAGAAACTCCATCAAAAACGTAGCTCGTCTTTCAAACCATCTTTCTTATATAGATGTAGAGATCCGAAGCTAATACCACCTGGCTTGAATATAATGACACCAGTTGATTCATATAAAGCTAAAAGAGTAGCGGAAAGGGCAGGACATGCCCTCGTCCATGAGAGAATCCATTACAACTGAGCCCACGGGCATATGGCGTAGTGGTTAAGAGCATGGGCTACTAATCCCAAGATTCCGAGTTTGATTCCAAGCAGTGACCTGAACAATAATAATAATAATAATAACAACATCGAAGAATACCTTAGGAATGAGAACCCAGGTTCGAAATTTCCCCAAGACACCTGAAGAAGGCTGGAGGGTATATCAGCCGAAATGTTATGTTAACAACAAACAAGATGAGGACAAATATCCATCGAATGTAAATAATGCCTGTAAAAGTACTCGGAAGGTTGGGCCTCCAACCAGGCCTTTCATAATACCCTTATAACCAGGAATTTTTCAGCTGCCCCTTGTATTGTCATACATATGTGCACACACACATATATATAATAGGCTTCTTTCAGTTTCTATCTACCACAACCACTCTGAAGACTGAATTGAATTGAATTGTAGTTATAGAAAAAGACATGCTCTAGGTGTCGCACACTGGGACTGAACCCAAAACCACATGGATGGAAAGCAAACAACTGACCACACAGCTACACACCTGCATCTATCCATGTCTACAATCATATTTGGCAAATTTAAAATGGGTAGGCCTTTCCTCTATTTCATTTCAAACCAAATCTAAAAATACAAAGCATAAATGTTATAACATTGTGTGAATTCACTGATATATATCCTTGTTAAGATGCATACATTAAATATTGTTTCCAGATACACAATCCTAATCTAAATTTTTTGGGGGGTCTAACATTGAAAAATGTGACAATATTAATTTTAAACTTATTTATGACTTAGTTTTACTTAACAGACAAATGTTAAAGTAAAAACTATACAATAAAATACTTCATATTTGTCTAGAAATTCTGACTTAATTATAATGTCAGCTCTCTTCCACCCCCACCCCCTGTTTACTGTATCATCATTTCTGTTCTACTGACCTGTACCATCAGAAAGTACCTACTCCTCTCGCTCACTCCTGGCATCCCTACTCATCATATATCTTGGAAGATCCACTCTGACATTGCATACTAATTTTCAGTTCTATCCACAATACACACACACATGCAGACTCTTCTACAACATGAAACCCTTTTTGCTCTAATCCTTTTCTTTCATACCTTATTTCTCTCTACTCCTTATTCTCTGTGCATAAAGTTCCACCTCCATGCTTCAGGTTCATGAAGTTTGCCTTGCAAGCTGCAAGGCAACCTCACTAGTGCTGGTGGCATGGAAAAAACATCTAATATACACTGTAAAGTGGTATGGACAGAGAGCATCCAGTCATAGAAACCATGCCAAACAGACACTGGAGCATGATGTGGTCCTGGGCCCATTGGATCCTGTCAAACCATGCAACCCATGCCAGCACAGAACACAAACATTAAACGATCTGATGCATTCAACTAATCTCTTTATGAGAAAATAATAAAGCTCAGTTGTATTGTCTGATAAGTTTAATTCAGCAAAGTAGAGAAACAGAATGGCAAATCTATTAATTAGCATCTAACAATAATTAAGTAAGAATTCTCATTTACTGCATCATTGAATTTGATTACTGTAATTTGTTTCATTTAAAGTGTATTGGATCCCAGAAGTATTTCAAGATTTGGATGAATCTTAAGTGCCCAATTATTCATAAAAGTTGAAGTCAGTTTAGTACTGAAATAATAAAGAATTTAAGCATGAGGTTCCCTGAAAATGTGGAGCCTGTAGCATATTCTATGACAGCTATAGATTAATCTGTCATTGAGTGTGGTGTTAGTGAGGGAGAGGGGGTTCAACGCATCAAACTTTAAGCCAGTGGACTGATATTCTTTAGTCTTGATCAGTTGTCCTGATGAATAAATTTTCCAATTAATATGGAATACAATAGTTTTAAACAAGAAAAATGAATAGAAATTAAAACTGAAAGCTGAACAAAATTATACATGACACAAATGAATAATAAGAAAAAGACGAATAAGGTCATTTACCAATAGAAATTTATTTCTGATGATGAGGTGTTGAAATCATAAATTCATTGTACTTTCTCACAGTTTAGCGACTAGGTATTAGATCACCTAACACAATACATACTTTAAAAAGACTTTCACTATAATGACAGGTTGTTGTTGCTGAGATAGAAATTCATTGAGAGAGAGAGAGGGTGTGTGTGTACATGCATGTGTGTATGTGTGAAAGATAGATAGGTAGACTGTTTTCACTGTGGTTACTAACAAGATTTTCACTATATAACAGTCTACTATTAAAAGAAGGTACATGGATGATTAACAAATATTTCTACTGGTGGTGTAGTGATAGGTGAGACCTAGTTTAAATCCATTTCTGCTGTTGTATTTTCTCATAGTTTAGCAACTAGGTATTAGATCACCTTTATGCCAACATGTCATATTTCTGCAGTATATTTATCAGTACTTGCAGCTAGCTAATATTTAAATGAAGTTATCTCTTCTCAGCTTTTTGGCAGAGATTCAAGTGTAATATGTTAATGAAGTTGTCACATGACTAAACTACAAATGTAACTAATCTTTTCTACTCTAGGCACAAGGCCCGAAATTTTGGGGGAGGGGGCCAGTCAATTAGATCGACCCCAGTATGTAACTGGTACTTAATTTATCGACCCCGAAAGGATGAAAGGCAAAGTCAACCTGGGTGAAATTTGAACTCAGAATGTAAAGACAGACAAAGTACCATTTTGCCCAGCATGCTAACGTTTCTGCCAGCTTGCAAATGTAGCTAATGACACAAAGCTTGTACAGAAGTTGACATTTAACCTGTTCCAGAAATTAAGTGCCAATTTGTTAATTCTAAAAAAATTACAAACATTTTCATTAATGTTTAATCTTTCCATTTCAAAAGATGCATCTTGAAATGGTTTCAATCACCCTTTTATGCCAATCCAGTTTCCTCTACCACCTTTGACACCAATGGTACCATGCTTTCAAGATATTTAGCAGATCCATTGCCTTTTATTGATTAAACAATTTGACTTGCATTGATTTTCTATCCCCAACAATTAACAATCACATCACTGACACTATTATGATGTTGAGATTCAAACACTTGAAGCACTGTATATCAAGTTGTGTGTAGAAGTTTTTGGATGTCATTTTCTGGTGGTCATCCACCAAGCTTCAGAATTAATTGAACTACTTCAGGTACCAATGAATTCTTGGCAAGGAATGTAAAATTGGTTTCAAATTTTGGCATAAGGCGAGCAAACTTGGGGGAGGGGGTAAGTTGATTACATCAATCCCAGTACTCAAAATGATGAAAAGTGAAGTTGACCTTGGTGGAATTTGAACTCAGAATGTAAAGACTAACAAAATGCTGCTAAGCATTTTGCCCAGCATTCTAACAATTCTACCTGCTTGCTGCCTTAGGCAAGGAATGTAATATTAAAGACATCACTGTATTTAACATAGAAGTCAATCAGAAATATCTTTATTAGTGTTTTAGCAAGTCAGCACATCTGATGACACTTGTCAGAAAACATTGAAAACTGCTTGCAAACAAGCACTTACTTTGATACCTGCATAGAAGAATAGTGACTTGTACGGTAATAGTGAATATTCAACAGTAGTGATTATGTCACTGAATAGAGTTCGATATACTGAAGTTTCTCAAAATATTATGGCCACAACCTACTTTACAAAACTTACCATCTTTGCCTTTCTTTTGATTACAATAGTCATCCTTGACTGAATTATCCTGCTTATGAAACTAAGTGCAGAAACTGGCAAAAAGGATCACTGTAGAAAGACATGCAAGGCTACTTTAGTGCATTTTAATACTTTAATTACCATTCATTCCAACTGATCTATGCTTGCCACAGTACACTGTTCTGATATTGACACCTCAAGAACAATTGTTTCTTTTAAGTTGAGGATAAAGATTTGGAAGGCTTTGGCTGATGCTAGCATTTCAGAAGCCTTCATCAATAAAACTGGAATGAATCAACACTGTTTAATAATACACCATTCTTCCAAGAACTTGACCATAGTTGATTTTTCTCTATCTACTTGTATCTTTAGTTTCTGCATAGAAAATTTCACACTCCTAGGAACTCATTATCAAAAGATAAAAAAGTGCCAGTTATAATGAATCTGTCTGAAAAAATTCATATCGGTAGAGACTTCCTATAGCAATATCAGAGAATATTGAAATTGGTAAAACTTAGCCTGCCTTAAGAGTATTTGCCGTAAGAGATGCTTTCCTATCTCCAACAACACTGATTCTATATCTCAAGACTGACTGCAAACCAATCGCTACATTATCAAAAAGACTTTGACAAAGTAAATAAAATTGTACTTATCAAGGTTGAAACTGCAGATTTCCAGTCAGAAAGCATAAACAAACTGAGCAATTCACCGTGACAAGCATAGATTGTCATCCCTGTATCTAAAGAGTTCATATCATCAGATTGATTTTCTAAAATATGAGAAACCTTTTACAGCCTTTGAGCCCTGAGGTAAAATCTACCACTTTTGTCAGATTTCATTTTATCCTAACCAATACTGTTGTACAATCTCAATGAATTATGAACCACACAGGCATGGCTGTGTAGTAAGAAGCTTGTTTCCCAACTACATGGTTCTGGGTTCAGTCCCACTATGACACCATGGACAAGTGTCTTCTATTATAGCCCTGGGCCAACCTATACCTTGTGAGTAAATTTGGTTGACAGAAACTGAAAGAAGCTCATTTTGCATGTGTGTGTGTTTGGCAACTGGTGTCAGTGTGCCTATGTCCCTGCAACTTAGCAGTTCAACAAAAGAGACCAGCAGAATAATTACCAGGATTTAAAAAAAAAGTACTGGTGTCAATCCATTCAACTAAAAATTCTTCAAGACAGTGCCCGAGCATGGCTGCAGTCTAGTGACTGATACAAGTAAAAAGATAAAAAAGAAAAAGGAAGATAACTTCATAAGAAACAACAACCTGATAGATATGTTTACCTACAGAGACAATACTCTAGTTTGTGGAAGAACCTATGATCCTCCCATGGCTGTATGCAACACCAGTCGTACTAAGTTTCAAGAAGCTTCTAAAGAATCTTACTTTCAATAAACTGACATTCATCTTTTGCAATACACCCATTGATTTTATTGGCAACAATATATCACAAGAATTGATCACAACCAATCTTGAATGATTATATCTCTACAAAGTATTCCTTTTCTAAATGATGCATCCTCTTCTCTTTAGGCAATTAGTATGTTCTCCAATGATTCCCCTGGTAGATATATTTTTCATTTCTAAGACTAAATTAGATCCTTTAAGTGTAGTTTCTTCTGTTTTTCAAAGCAAAGATGTAGGTTGTATAGCTAAGAATTTGGCAGAATCCTGCCTTAAGTACCTCATAACGTTTTTATTTTTTGGAATTTTCAGAGAATTTTTGCTTTTTTTATTTTCTCTTTTTTTTTCTGTTTTTTTTTTTTTAATCAGAGTTTAAAATATGGACAGTCTGAATTTCTTGCTTAAATACCAGCAATGGATCACTAAATGTGTTTATGGGGAGAAAGATACTGAAAAACATCAATATGTCCAGAGTGACAAAGAATTGAGGAAGGTATCTGGTGGTCATGAGATGTGCTAAAAATAACAGCTAAATAGCCCTTAAATTACATACAAAAAATTTATTTTTCCTTTTTGCATAATCACGTGGATTCTGATGTGTAGAACACAAATTTGCAAGCATTTTCTGAAAATTCCAAGAAATAAAAAAAGTTATGAGGTGTTATTTGGGGTGCTTAAACCAGAATTCCACCAAGAAATTCATTTAACAACCATCTAGTTTTGGGTTTGGTCCCATTGCAGAGCACTTTGGCTAAAAGTCTTTTAGTATAGCCTTAGGTTAACCAATGCCCTATGAGTAAGATTTGGCAAATGAAAACTGTACAGAAGCTCATCGTTTATGTATATATATATACATATATATATATGTGTGTGTGTGTGTGTATATTTGTACATATGTATGCATATTTACATGTGTGTGTGTGTGTGTATGTACAAGTGTGTGTGAGTGAGTGTTTGACTCCTTGCATTTTTCGCATTGACACTACTTAAACAAAGGAGACATTTGTTTGTCTTGTGTAAACAATGTCCTGCAGCCAGGTGTTTGATGTGCAAAGATCAGTGGAGTAAAGTATGTTACTTGAAAAACAAGTCAGGAAGGACATCTGACCACAGAGTAATGCTTCAAGAAGTTTTATCCAACCCATGCCAGTAAGGAGAAGTGGACAGTAAAATGATGATGATGATGATGATGACAATGACAACATTAATAACAGTGGTGATGATGATGATGATAATAACAACAGCGATGTTGATGATGACAATGATGACAATGATGATGATGATGTTGATAACAATCATGGCAGCAGCAACAATGAGGATGATGATGACAATAACAATGATGGCAGCGGTGATAATAATGATGACGATGATGATGATGATTCAAATTCTGCTGAGGTCAACTTTGCCTTTCATCCTTTCAGGGTCGATATATTAAGTACCAGTTATGTACTGGGGTCAATCTAACTGACTGGCTCCCTCCTCAAATGTTTTGGGCCTTGTGCCTAGAGTAGAAAAGATTAGTTACATTCGTAGTTTAGTCATGTGACAACTTCATTAACATATCACACTTGAATCTCTGCCAACGATGACAATGATAGTAGTGATGGTAATGATGATGATGATGATGATTGATGACGATGAGTTGAACAAGGACATAGAATCAGTCATTTTTCCTGTTGCTAGTGAAGCTATAACATTTGTTACTGAGACAGATTCTGTTTCAGATTTTATCATTGCTGCTACCACCAATCAATCAAGATGGCCAGTTAACTTTTGTCTTGCTCAGTATCTACATCTGAATGAAAAAAGCATTCTTTAATCAAGAAGCATATACAGTTATTAAAGCATTGCAAAAGTGAAAACATTTTCTTGTTGGCTGATATTTCACTCTAAAAATGAATCAGGGGTCAGCATCTTTCATTTCTGACAACAATAAATGTTGAAAAATCAAGGATATTGGAACAAGGAAAAGGTATAAGAATAAAGTTAAATACAATGGTTCAAGTTGCATGTGGAATCACATCACAAAAGCAGCTTTCTGGGAGCTCAGTATCATTTTACAATTCAAGTATATGCACTGCAGATAACTGTGAAATCCTATAATCCATATTCTCATCAGAAATGTAATGTAAAAATAACAATATAAATCAAAAAGAAACTGAAAGAAAAAAAGAAGGAATAAAAAGATACCTCAAAAGAATCAATTAACTCTGCTTAACATTTTACATCTTTAACCCAAAATTGATACTCATTAAGTTCCCTTTTAAAAATATAAAAATTAGTCAAGACAAAGTGCATAAATATATCTACAGGCAGAAAAAATATAACAAAAACAGAACAGAAAATGGCTAATTACAAACTCATTAAAATGATAATAAAGAGGCAGCTGTTATTGCAATTAGAATCTAATTACTTAATTGATTAACAATGTTTGTAGCTCAAGTGGTATTTAAAATTGTTCCAACTTCTCTGTTATTTCAGTGAAATACAATAGTAAGGGTATTTCACAATATAACTTGATTCTGTTGTCGATGTGTTAGTTGTTTAACAGTTAAAATCACTTTGATTAGATAAATCCTTTTGTTACTATATTTCTGTTGAAATACTCAGTGTTTATTTCAGTTATTTTTGAAAATTAGGTAGAATTTAGTAAAATAACTTTATCATTGTTAAGCTAATGTTTAGACATAAATCAACATGAAATTTTGATGGCAGAGTTTGATGTAGATAATTTTAAAGCAGTATGTTTGTATCATAGAACCAGAAATAATCTCAGGTGAGTTGGTACCAAAAGGTAAGGTTAAAAGTAAAAGTCACCTTCTTGAGTCATGCTGACTCATAAGGGCTAGTTTCCAGGTTTCCATTGCATATAAATTCCCTACCTGCATGGGACACTGGTCTGTCACAGAATTACTCATTTCAGACAGCTGAGTGAACTGGAACAACATGAAATGAAGTGTTTTGCTCAAGAACACAATGTGTCACCCAGTCCAGGAATACGAATCCATAATTTTATGATCATGAGACCAACACCCTAACCATTAAGCCATGAGCCTCCACTGGTATCAAAAGGGATATACTTGGAGCATATTGTTCTACAACAGCATGTTCCAAAACTTTGTTTTGAATTGCGTTACAACACAAACAGACCAACAGTAGTTTATAAAAGAAAAGTCAAATGAATTCCTTTATGAACATCAGAGGTCTTTCCATAGAGCTTGTTGGTTAACTCCAGTTTATCTGCTACTAAATAGCTAAGAAACAACATTGCAATCCCTTGTCTCTGAACAGAGTATCAGTATATTACAGGTAATCTTTCCAGGGATTCTCTCAACAGCTTGATTCTCTGTGACACATAAAATTCAATATCCATGATGTGTATTTGAACTCACAAGCCATGAACTGACAGTCTAATACGATACCAACTCAGCCTAACTAATTATATAATCATCTCATTCATGTTGATTGATTAAAGTGATAATTGATTTTCTTGAAAAAATCTCACCCCTAAGGTCACAGCTAATCTGTTTTGAAGTAGCTAATCAAATCTGCATCTGGAATATTTTGAATAGAGAAACCATATAGTTTATTTACTTTTTTAGTTCTAACGAAAGACAGTTTATAATGTTAGGTATCTGAAAGAAGTGGAAATGATGTGTGGTAGTGAAACATAGAACAGCAAATGCAGAAATTTGCAAAAATTAGAGAGGGATGAAAATAAGCATAATACATTGGAATGTGAGAGCGCTGGAAACAGAATTAATACGAGTGCCGGGCAACTGAGCAGATAGTATGATTCATAGCTTTTTACTGCTTCTGTGTTTTGTCAGTGGCCAAGACACTTGACTGAATTGCAGAGTATTCACCTAGCTCTATATACAAACTGCTGTAGAAAGATATGGCTCACTAGCAGTAGCATTGTAAAATTGCTGAATGTTCTGTTAACTAAAAGTGCTGAGTTTAAGTGTTTCTAAGGACTTGGAGAAGGCTATAGAAAAAATCCACTGTAGTGAATTCTTTTCTTGAATTATTACACAAAGTCTAGGCTTTCAGTATTGCTCCAGTGATCCAGCAATATTACAAGACTAGCAATATCTCAGTAGTGCACTGGATAGTACTGACCCTTCACTATTCAATGGTGCACCCTCAGATTTACAGGGATACATTTATGTCGAAACTCCACTTAAGTATTATTACAAATTAGTACCCACCCAGAATACTCTGAAGCACCCCCAGGCACCAAAGTCTGGTGACAGTCCTGAGTGGATGTGAGAACAATTGCAAACAAATTCACTGAAACTAGACAGTTATATTATTGCATTTATTCATTTGGTGGTTGGGTGAAAAATTTCTGTATATTAACAGTGGAAAAGATCTGTGGCTGAAGTAAAGTAATAATATAACTGAGACTTAATATGAATCAGATAATCTGATAATGCAAGACCTTCCAGAAAAGACCAATATGTAAGAAGTGATGTACTGCAGACATGGTGCATTCAAATCCATGCTAGCATGAAAGGCAAAAATTATAGCTCTAATAATTATAATACTACTGCTAGTATTGTTCCTGCTACTACTGCTGTTGTTGTCTGTTCTTCCTTTGTCTGGTTAATAGTCCTAAGGTCATTGCTGGTTGGTTGCCTGGTTGGTTGATTTGATAGATTGTTTGATCACTCTAATTCTCTGTAGCCAAGGGGCCAGACTATACTGGATTTATTATTTGAGATTTTATGTCTTGGAAGCATGTGGCGATTCACAATCAATAGATTATGGTTTGTTTTCTTATCAGCAATAAGTATACAAGTATATTATATAATAAGTATATGAAGTAATAAATATATTGTTTGTGAAACTTTTGTAAATATACTGACATACGTTCATAAATATAAAAATACCCATATATTTACAAATAAGCATACATACACAATACACACATGCATACATGTGCATACCCCCCCACACATATGCACACAATGGTTTTTGTGAAGGATATATATATATGTGCATGTGTGTATGTATGTATGTATATATATATAAATATATGTGTGTGCGTGTATATATATATATATATATATATATGTTAATTCTCTAAATGAAGTATTAACAGTAACTGCACGATAAAGTGTAGTATATTGCCACTTAAGTGTGGCTGACCCCTAGGGGTGGATGTTACTGTTGCTTTTAGCCCCAGGAGGACATCTCCTCCAGCTGGCTTATCGACACACGACTGTGTCCTGTTTGCCAAGGGAAGTTATCCCTCTCACCTCGATCTGCAGCACGAACGTATCCGGATTTCAGGGTTATTTCCCTTCGTCGGCGTTCGACAGCTGATGACCTTGGTGAGAGAGACAAAAACCTGGCAAACTTATATTTTCTTTTCCAGTGAAATTCTTCACTGATATTGAAAAGGTGAAAACAAGCAATGTTAATTCTCTAAATGAAGTATTAACAGTAACTGCACGATAAAGTGTAGTATATTGCCACTTAAGTGTGGCTGACCCCTAGGGGTGGATGTTACTGTTGCTTTTAGCCCCAGGAGGACATCTCCTCCAGCTGGCTTATCGACACACGACTGTGTCCTGTTTGCCAAGGGAAGTTATCCCTCTCACCTCGATCTGCAGCACGAACGTATCCGGATTTCAGGGTTATTTCCCTTCGTTGGCGTTCGACAGCTGATGACCTTGGGTGTGTGTGTGTGTATATATATATATATATATATATATATATATATATATATATATATATATACACACACACACACACATAAATATATACATATATATATATATATATATATATACATACATATATATACTCTTTTACTTGTTTCAGTCATTTGACTGCGACCATGCTGGAGCACCGCCTTTAGTCGCTAAGTTATGGGGATGTAAACACACCACCATCGGTTGTCAAGCGATGTTGGGGGCACAAACATATACACACACATGCATTTATATATACATAAATACGACAGGCTTCTTTCAGTTTCCGTCTACCAAATCCACTCACAAAGTTTTGGTTGGCCCGAGGCTATAGTAGAAGAACCAGGAACCATGTGGTTGGTAAGCAAGCTACTTACCACACAGCCTGCGCCATATAAATATGTACATATATATATACACACACACATATATAAATACATACATATATATATATATCATCATCATCATCATCATCATCGTTTAACGTCCGCTTTCCATGCTAGCATGGGTTGGACGATTTGACTGAGGACTGGTGCAACCGGATGGCTACACCAGACTCCAATCTAATTTGGCAGAGTTTCTACAGCTGGATGCCCTTCCTAACGCCAACCACTCAGATATATATATATATATATGTGTGTGTGTGTGTGTGATTATGTATGTATAAATATGTGTGTGTGTGTGTATATATACATGTGAATATATACACATATAAACATACACATAAATATATATATATAAATACATATATATTTATATATACATATACATATATATATATATATATATATATATATATATATATATATGTATATATATATATATATATATATATATATATATATATATATATATATATATATATATATATAAACATATATATATACATGTATATGTATGTATGTATGTGTATGTATATATATATATATATATATATATATATATATATATATATATATATATGCATGCATATGCATGTATATATTTAACCCTTTCATTACTGCATTTATTTTGAGATACTCTGTGTTTCTCTCAATTATTTTAGATATAACAAAGAATTTAGTAAAATAACTTAGTTATCATTAAGCTAGTGTTAGGAACATTAATTGTGACTAAGATTTGGTTAAAGATTTTAATTCAAAACTTATGAAAACAAGACATTTGTACTACAGAGCCAGAGCAAATTTCAGCTGGGTTGGTAACGGAAGGGTCAAATAGATAGATAGATAGATAGACTGGTTTGTAGGCAGACAGACAGACATATCTTTTGCTCATCCCCTCTCATCCTTCTCCAGTCTACTGTATCATTATTACTATTCAGCTGTTCTTCATCCCCTCCTCTTTCTACACTGCCAGTCATCTACTCTCCCCTACTTCTACCTATTCATATGCATCACTGGTCACCACCAGCTCTTATCCACCAATCACTACACCCATCCCTGAACCTTACCTAATTTCTACTGTTGTTCCCTACTCTTCCCTACCTGCTATACTTGTCATTCCTCATCTTTTGTTCATTCATTATATTCACTCCTCCAATCCTATTCTCCATTTCTATTTCTCACTCTTTCTTGCAATCTTACAACCTTCACCCACCCATATTCCCTGTTCTCTTGTCCTCATTCATTTTTACTCCCCTTATATTTTCAGGATCCACCCTGACACCTTTACACCACTATTTTATCTTTTTTTTCCAGCTCCACCTCAGTTGGTGTGTTTATATCCCCATAACTTTGTGGTTTAGCAAAAAAGACTTATAGATTAAGTACCAGGCCTCCAAAAGAATAAGTCCTAGAGTCGATTTCTTTGACTAAAAGGTGGTACTCCAACATGGCTGCAGTCAAATGACTGTATAATGACCATGCAAATACAAATAAAAAATACAAAAAGAGGATAAATGAGTATGAGTGCCAGAAGGGAAAGAGAGATACAACTGGTAGGTTTAAGAGAAGATTTTATTGATATGTCAACATGTATGTATGTGTGAGTGAGTGCGACATATAAACATAATGATAGACAGGCTGTCATGTAAACAAAATGTATGTGTATACAAACGTGTGCGAGAAATACAGAACATAGAAAAGAGTCTATAAGGATGTAAGAAGAAAGTCTAGACACAAGGGTGGTAAATACCAGTTTGTATTCAAGGTACACAGTGGTAGAGGTGCTGTAACAAGAAGTTGTGGCGGCAATGCAGAGCTGGGAAGAGGCATATGTCATGAGAAGTTGAGGCTTCAGCGCTGCGGCCGGTTACTTGGTACAGGAGGTCTCACAGGTTGTATTCACTGTTAACCATGGTGAAGTAATTCACAAACAGTGAGGTGATAGAACCTGTGCGGGTGCTGTTGGTGGTGTGTACGTAGAGACATTGGTGTAGACACTAAGAAGCTGGAGGCGATGAAGATGGAGATCCTGAATGCTGGACGAAGTGTTGACAAGTCTCCATGTGCTGCAGTCGTGTCGTCGCTGGAACTGGCTGTGTGCCCTGTGGTCAGCGGCTAGACCTCAGAAGGTCTAGAGCCGAGAAGACTGATAAACTGTGACAGTGAAAAGTTAGCTATTTATACCATACTATCAGCTCAAACTGGGGTTCAGAAAAACTGTCTCACACAACCTTATCTGAAGGCTGCAATTAGTTGGGTTGCACCTTGGCGCACAATAGAACAAGAGACAAAATGCGCCAATACCAACCAATCAGAGTGATGGACACAACAGGGTCCAAAAGTGCGGCCGAAGGCTAGCTGTTATCCACTACGTCCGTATTTACGTATATATAACAGAGAGAGAGAAGTACACTACAACTGAAACAAGTAAAAGAATAAGAATATATATATATGTGTGTGTGTGTGTGTGTAACCATTAATTCTGACGTTTTTTTTCTCTCTCTCCATTCTTTTTCCTCTCATCCCTTTCTGTTGAAGAGTGTAGGCTCAAAACATCAAAGACTTTTCTATTTTTCCCAAACATCAAACTGATACACATGCTTGTTGTTCCTTCACCTGTCTCCTTTTTTTCTGTACATTTGGACCATATGTGTGTGTGTGCTTGCATATGTGTGCATGTGTGAGTGTGAGTATATGTGTGTGTGTGTGGGTGTGTGTGTGTGTGTGTGTACAATTGGCTTTTCACAGTTTCTATCTACCAAATTCACTCATAAGGCATTAGTTGGCCCATGGTTATAGTAAAAAGACACTTGCTCATGGTGCTGTGCAGTGAAATTGAACCTGAAATTGTTTGGCCATGAGGTAAATTCCCTAACCATGCAGCTATATATGCACTTATTTAGTATTAGTATAATTAGCCCCCATAAGAAAAAAATAAATTTTGCAGTAAAGAACTTAAGCAACATCAGCAATAACAACAACAACAATCAAGAAAACCAACCATCAGCTATCAGCACGTGAACTGACAACTAAATAGTTTATCAGGATTTTGCTTCAGCTGTCAATTTCTTCTTCTTATTTTTTATGAACATAGAACCCATGCCAGCATGGAAAATAGATATTAAAAGATGGATGTTAAAAGACAATGATAATGATGATGATGATGTTCCATACAAGAAATTGAAGTATTTAAAATCACAAGGCAAACAAACTTACTTTATGTAATAAACGTGAAAGAATAGAAAAACAGAAAAAGAAAATACAAAAATATTTTTCTTTTCTTTATCAATCTTCAGTAAAACATTATGACATTGTGGTGTAACTAGGCACTTAGTCATATATCACAACATGATATTTCTGCTCATAGACTCACATATTCTTTTACTCCACCAACCTCTCAATTCCAATATTTGTCCCTCTATGCCATTGGTTGCTATGCAAACAAAACTGTCATGTGACCATAGCAATAAACATAAATAATACTATAAAACCTGGTTTTCATCTACTAAAACTGATGTAAACTCATATATTACTATATATTACTCATACATGTTTTATAGATAAGTTACTGTTAACATATTAGTTAACAGGAAACATTAAAATAAATTAACTAAAAATATTTTGCAAGGAAGAAAAAATCCCAGTTTCTTTATCAGATACAGGGAATAATTCCCAATATATTTTGGTCTTATTCTTACCTCATCAGAAAATCACAATATTCACCATATTTCCTGAATTAATGATAAAAGAATCAATAAGACTGTACATTTGTTGAAATGTGAAAGTAGAAATAAAATAATTCAGATTCCATCTGTATGGAATACTATATTTTATAGATTGGGTGGGATTTATGTAGAGAATTTCATAGTAGCAGAATGGCTGCAGTGATATGAAGTTTTTAAATTACAGTCTTTACCATGCAATAGCCACAACATTGATCCACTTCATGGGCTGCAATAGCCCCTTTGAATTAAAAATAATGAATCTTTATGTCACTTTAAAGCATTTGTTAGATTTTCAGAAGTGAAGGTACATGGCCTAATAGTTAGAGTGTTGGGTTTCCAATCATGAAATCATAGGTTTAAATGCTGGATCAGATAGTATGTTGTGTCCTTGGTAAGGCACTTTATGTTGCTCCAGTCAACTCAGCCCCAAATGAGTACTAGTACTTAGTACTAGTGCACCCCATCTCTCTCTCTCTCTCTCCAATTATCTCATCCATGATGTTCCACTGAGTCAAGGAGGTAGGGTGTGTCCATCAATAGAGAATTTAAAACATCATCCAATGGAATTATTTATGCCAATCTTGTCCTCTTAAACAGCACAAAGACACAATCACAATATGGAACAAGAAAACATGGTACTCTTGTCACCCCTTAACATTAACAGCACACAATTATAACCCTTGAGATTGCTACAAATGCTTGATTTCACCATTACTAAGGATGTTCCCTAGTGAACATAAAGCTCAGTATAGCAACAACATCTTTAAAACTGGCCTCCCTCTTCAGGATAAGAAAATACTTCAGTTACCAGCAATTATTGACACAGCTCTACAAAGTTCAATAGAATATTGCTCTCTCATTTGGGTCAGTGTTTGAAGGCAAAGCTGGTAGAATCATTAACCTACTGGACAAAATGCTTAGCTGCGATTTGACTTTATGTTTGACTTTCCTTTCATCCTTTCAGGATTGACAAAACAAGTGCCATTTGAGCATCAAGGTTGATGTAATTGACTAACCCACTCCCACCAAATTTTCTGGCCTTGTACCTATAATAGAAAGGATATTTGGGTCAGTACTGCTGTGACATAGATATGTATCCTTGGCCACATTCTGAGAAAGACTATACCACTGCTTGGCTTGGAATCACTCCAACCTCTGACTCATAGCCATACTGCCTCTCCTCTCTACAGCTACTCAAATGGCCTCTGTTCTTCTGACTGGGCTCATACCACTTTCACTTTGACACTCCAAAATCACAGCCTAATCCTTCTCTTATTATCCATATTGTGTCTGCCCTACTCTCCAAATCTTGTCATGGCCTCTTCATTCTTTCTTTTCAGATGACCATCCCTCTGGAATTTCTTTCCCTGCACACGTTTTTTGCAGCATTGGTCAACTTGCAATAGTTCAAATGTTCATAGTTCATTAGTTTCACAAATTTTGAAGGTTCTAGAAAGACTGTAAACACATCCTGTTCTTCCAGATCAAATCATCAAAGCAAAAAATTTTTAAAAAACACCAATGATTAATACAAGTACTAGGGTTGATATAACTGACAATACCATAGAAGACAGCACTCCAGTATGGCCACAGTCCAGAGACTGGAACCAATGAAAGAAAAAGTAAACAAACAATTAAAAAGAAAAAAGAAATGTTTTTTCTAAAATGCATAATTTACATAGATTATTATATAATATCATTTACCTTCATCATAAACAAATTAAGTACTTTTTTTTCTAGGTTGATAACTAGAATTTTCAATGGCAATGTGCATAGTTGTTGCTTTGCCACTAAATGTCTGCCTTGAAATGAATGCCAGGCAGTCAGGCCATTTACAGGGCGGGCGTCAGACCAATCATTTCTCAGAACTAGGTTAATGAATCTGTCAGTTTTAGAAAGTATTATCTGGTGTCTAGCTTGGATAGCTTGGATGGTGAGCTGAATAGTAAAGTGCTGGACTTTCTTAAGAGGGAATCTGCATTCAAGTCCAGCCAGTGGTAGAAGTGGGGTGGGTTGGGGTGGGTGTTTGTGGCAGTGGTGGCGGCAGTGGTGGCGGCAGTGGCGGTGGTGGTTATGGTGGTTGTGGTGGTGGTGGCAGCAGCGGTGGTGGTGGTGGCAGCAGCGGTGGTGGTGGTGGTGGCAGCAGCGGTGGTGGTGGTGGTGGTGGCAGCAGCGGTGGTGGTGGTGGTGGTAGTTCTTGTTCAGTTGTTTCTACAACTATTAGCACTACTACATGTAGTTCATCAGACAGTGATTGTTAATTAAATGCTCAGTAGAAAGCACACAAGGCTAGAGAAAGCTAGAGAATGTCATGGTTGGAAACTGGTGGCCAAGACCCACAATGCAGACACCCTACTTTAATGATCTGTCATGGACTGAATGCCAATTACATGATGAAGTTGAAACTGCCAGTAGCTTTTTTTTTTTTGTTTGTTTTTAATGGTTTACTGACTATGGATAATATCAAAATAGAAAATTAAGTGTATATTTTGTGTGTGTATGTATATATGTATTTGTGTATGGAAGAAAAGAGTATCATAATTCTGAGCTATTTTGAGAATTTATTTTACAGAAACTGGCTAAGGAATTCACTTAGGAACCATGTGATGAGGAGTTCATATACATGTGTACATGTGGGTGTGTTTTGTTTCCATGAATTCATATAAGTATTTCTGATTGTATACAAAGGCTTTGCTGCTCATACCAGCCAAGAACATGGATGTTAAATGACAATGATGACAATGAAGACAATGATGATGATCTTTATGTGTGTATATATTTGTGAAACCAGTTAAGACTTTAAATAAAAAAATTGAAATGAATTCCAATGCATTTTCCTGACAACATTCAGCAGTTAAAAATGGTTCCCATGTTCGATATAAAGGCAAGTCTCTCATAGGTTTTTCCCTGAAAGAATATTTAAGTGCTGCAAGCAAATGCAATAATTGCAAATTATAGTTTTCTCCACATTCCCTATTTTTAGTGATTGATTATACTTCCTCATAGTACCTATTTACACACAGATGGATAGGGCCATTGACACTTAAATGTTATTGGGGAGTTTTTTTTTTTTATCAGGATCACAATACAAAACTGGTAACAATGTTTGACCAGTCAATAATATCTATAAATATAGCTATTCACCATCATCGTTGTCATTGTGATTGTCATCATTACCACTGTCATCGTTGTTGTTGTCATCAACATCATCATCATTGATGCATCTGCTTTTCATACTGGCCTGGGTTGGTTGATAAGGCAGGATCCAACAAGTCAGAGGACCATGTCTCTCTCCTGTGTCTCAGTTTTAGCTTGGTCACTATGGCCAGATGTCCTTCCTAACACCAACCACTTTACAGAATGTACTGAGTGCTTTTTTTTCATGGCACTGGCACTAGTGAGGTTGTCTTGTTACTCACAAGACTACAATGTGTCTATTAAATTTTAAAGAACTATCAGTAGTTGAGTTATGCCTCCAAACACTGAATTAAAGTGTTAGGCAATTGTATTTTGTTAGTAACTCTGCACAATGTCCCTCTTGACTATCAATGTGTCAGCACACCAATATGTAATTGGGTATGTAAGGTGTGTTGGTTCACCACTGCCAGTTGCATTTCATTAGCTTGGAATATTGACTTCATTTCTTTCCATGGGCGGAGCAAAAAGAAAGCTGTTTCCCAAATCACATCCCATTAGTTTCACCTATAAATAATAAGAGTAGACACTATTGATGGTTACCACCAATCATAAACAGTCAAAGTAATTGACTGACTTGGGTGATAAGAGGCAAATTGACAGATTAAACTTTTAGGTCAAGGACTCTAGTTTGAATTTACACCAACAGCAATAACCTTATATTGACGTGGGGCTAAACAGCTGCAATATTATAAATATGCTCATTATAAGTACATGTACCAAAGTGAGGTATCATATTTAATGGCATATAAGATGTACTTTTTTCCAGAAATATCTTTCAAGAAATCTCACTCTTGGTCTACTTGCAAGATTACTTTAAATATTACATACTTTAATGCAGTAAAAACTTTACTTGAATGTGCACTGCTGCAATTAGGGTGCATCTGATATGCCCATGCATCTTTTATGCCATCAAATATAGTATATTCAAGGTTATCTACATGTACTCAGTGTAACAGTATAAGCATGTTCATTATAAATCTTATCTTTTATCTTTTGTTTCATACTGGAGCACTGCCTTGGAGAATTTTTTAGTTGAATGAATCAACCCCAGGACTTATTTTCTAAGCCTGGTACTTAATCTCTTGGTCTCTTTTGCTGAGCTGCTAAGTTACAGGGACATAAACACACCAGCGCCAGTTGTCAAGCAGTGGTAGGGCACGAACACAGACACAAAGGCGCGCGTGCGCGCACACACACACACACACACACACACACACACACACACACACACACAAACACACATGACAGGGTTCTTTTCAGTTTCTGTCTACCAAATCCACTCACAAGGTTTTGGTTGGTCTGAGGATATAGCAGAAGGCACTTGCCTTAGGTGCTACACAGTGGGACTGAACCCACAACCATGTAGTTGGGAAATAAGCTTCTTACTACACAACCACACCTGCACCATACACAGCCATGCATGCACCATAAATGTTAGTATTACATGGATTACATGTGCTCAACATAACCATGTAAACATGTTCATTGGTATACTTGTAAAATATGCAACCCAAGGTTTTTATTTATTTTCAATTTCTTTTCTCTCCTAAATTTTTTCAACAATGGAGATTATTGCTTTTGCCAAAAAATAATGTTTGAAAATTTCAATTCCTATCCTTAAATTTTTGTTTTATCACTTTCAAAAATTGTTTTTTTACATATATATAATTCTATGTATAGAAATATAAAGATTATGATTTTGAAAAGATATTTTTGAAAATTCCAATATCTTTAAAATTTCTTCCTTCTCTCAGCTTTTGGAATACTTACCCTCACCCCACTCCACCCAATGTGGAGGCACAAGGCTTAGTGGTTAGGGAGTTGGACTCATGACTGTAAAATTGTGGTTTCGATTCCTGGACTAGACAATGTGTTGTGTTCTTGAGCAAAACATTTCATTTCTCATTGCTCCAGTCCACTCAGCTGGCAAAAATGAGTAATCCTGTGACAGACTGGCATCCCATCCAAGTGGGGAATTTGTATGCCCTGAAACTGGGAAACCAGCCCTTATGAGTCAGCATGACTTGAGAAGGTTTCCCCCCCCTCACCTCAACACCAACTTGACAAAAGTTTTCAAACTCATGCATTTATTTGCATGTGTTTGGATGTCTACTAAACCAGTAGATGGCAAGGGAGAAGGAGGTTTCAGTATGACCACATGACATGCTAGAAATAACAAAGCTAAATCTCCTTCAAAGTATGCACCTTTCTGCCTTATAAAATCAAGGATACATTGGAAAACATTGTCCAACATACAGCAAAATATAGTAATTACAACTCTGTAAAAAATATGTTTTACAAACTTGACATTTTAAAAAATCTCACTCTTTCCACAACTTTTGAAATACAGACAATTGCTTGACAGAAATAAGGAATACAATATCATTTGTCCCTCAGCATCCACCACTAATACGACTGAAATATTAGGGAAATATTTTGTACCTCTTTAAGGATGCAAGCTGGCAAAATCATTAGCATGCCGGACGAGATGCTTGCAACATTTTGTCTGTTGTTACGTTCTGAGTTCAAATTCTGCTGTGGTCAACTTTACCTTTCATCCTTTCGAGGTCGGCAAATTAAGTACCTGTGAAACATTGGGGTCGATGTAATGGACTATTTTAAATTTCAGCCCTTATGCCTTTAGTAGAAAGGATTATTATCATTATTGAGATAGAGAGCTAGCAGAATTGTTAGCATGCTAAGCAAAATGCATAGCGGCATTTTGTTAGTCTTTACATTCTGAGTTCAAATTCCAGTGAGGTTGACTTTGCCTTTCATACTTTCAAGGTCAATAAAGTATGTACCAGTTGAGTACTGGGTTCGATGTAATTGACTTACCCCCCCCCCACCTAAATTGCTGGTTTTGTGTAAAAAATTGAAATCAATACCTTGTATGCCTTTCTTTATTAACAATAAGGTGAAATAGAGTTTGCAGTTTTATAATTTCCTCTCATCCATCTCTCACTCACTTCTCACTCTCACAAGAACTTACTTATCCACTCATGCCACTTCTCTTTATCCACCTAGCTGTAATTTGAGGGTGAGCCCTGGCATACTTTCTTCCTTCTCTTCCAAATGGGGTAACCCTGCATCTCCTCTATAGCAAGTCACTATCGTACTATGCATCCACTTCAGTTAAGGCATATTGTTTTGTGAATTCCATGGCACTAGCTGGCACTAGTGGTAAGCCTACTGGTGCCAGTACTACATGAAAAACATCCGGTACACCCTATAAAGTCGTTGGCATTAGGAAGGGCATCCACCTGTTGAAAGCATGCCCTCCTGTCAAACTATCCGACCTGTGACAGCATGGAAAGCAGATGTTAATTGATGGTGGTGGAGGTGGTGATGATGACGATAATGACAATGATGATGATGATGATGACAACAATGGTGATTACAATGATGGTGATGACGATAGTGATGACAAGGAGGGGGGAGGAGGAGGAGGAGGAAGACAATGATGAGGATGATGATGATTCTGCTTACTTTGCCATGGTGTTGGGCAAAATTTAAAAGTTTCATATCATCTTAATTTTCTGAGTCATGGCAATTTGTTCAACTTTTTTGCAAATCTTCACAAGCTCACTTTGGTAGAGATGGTACCGTCCAATGAGAAACACTGCATTAGCACTTTTTTCAAACTGTTACTATTGCACCACCACTCAATTTTCCTTTCACCCAAGATGAAAGCATTCAACAGATTATTATACAATTTCAGTTTACTGGAGAGGTTCTTTCCTCAGTTGTTACAATACAGTGGTTCTCATATTGATAAATCTTCTCCACCTGTTCTAAAATATATGGGAAATATTTTACACACTTTCCTTTATTAACAAGAAGATCAATTAGAATTTGTCTCTATTTAATTCTTGTTTCTTTGCCATGGTGCTGTACAAGTTTTAAACACTTCAAATTGTCTCTAAAAAACCAACACAAAGACACATGTAAACTTTTACACAACATCAAAATAGTAATTTAATGTAAATTTGAGCAATAAAAGATTGATTATTTTCTTCAAAAGATGCATCTGATAGACTTACAGTTGGAGTGGTATACATATTCAATAGGTTTGTCAGTTTTAGTGAGTTCATTATAAGTATACCTTGTCTTTTATATGTACACACACACACACACATGCACACACACACACACACACACACACACACACACATGCATGTATGTATATATATGTATATCTATATGTGTGTGTTTGTTTCTCTCTGTGTGTGTGTGTGTGTGTGTGTGTGTGTGTGTGTATGTATGTATATATATATATATATATATATATATATATATATAAATAAAGCAGATGTTAAATGATGATGATGATGATGATGGGGATGATGTATATTTATATTTATATACACACAAGGTTGTCAGAGAAAATAGTGTTCATATGTAGAAAATGCACAGGAGCCATAAAAATTACAGATACTCAGGAGATTGAGTTTCTCAAATACCCTGGAGGCTCTTTTAGAAGTAGTGGATAATTTCTACTACCTAGGGGACCAAATTAGTCGTGGGGAAGGATGTACGGAAAGTGCAAAAGCTAGAATAAAAACAGGATGGAGAAAATTCAGAGAGCTTTTACCTCTGTTGGCAACCAAAGGTCTCTTCCTCTATGGGAAAGGAAGATTGTATGATGCATGTATATGAACAGCAATTCTACATGGTAGTGAGACATGGGCTCTGAATGCAGAGGATATGTGAAAGCTAGAGCGAAATGAGGCTCGTATGTTCCACTAGAGCCAATCATTCAAAGTGGATGAAATTCATGGAAGAGGAAAGACCAAGGAAGACATGGGACGAAGTACAAAAGGATGATCCCAACTCACTGAACCTTATGGAGGAGATTACTAAGGACCAAGATATCTGGCTCCTTGCTTTATTCATGGAGACCTGTCCTCCATAGCAGAACTGTTAATGCTGCTCCCCTGATAAAGACGATTGGCTAGCAAGAGCCCTGTGCCAGTGCCATGTAAAAGCACTCATGCCAGTGGCATGTTAAAAACACCCAGCACACACTGTAAAGGGGTTGGCATTAGGAAGGGCATCCAGCAGTAGAAACCAAGCCGAATCAGACTGGAACCTGGTGCAGCTCTCCTACCATTCAACCCATGCCAGCATTGAAAACAGAAGTTAATAAATGATGAGGATGACAATGACAACAACAACAATGACGATGATGTTTTCTTTGTCATACACTCTATGTATGTATGTATGTATGTATGTCTGTATGTATGTGTGTTTGCGTACATTAGTATAATAGAAAGTTGTTCATTCAAAGTGTGCTACACATGTTTAGTGTAACAATATGAGTGATTAAATAATAATTTAATAAAGTGATTTATTTAAAGTAAATCATAATTCCATTCCATTTAGATTTACATTATTATATGCATTAGCAACCAGGCTAAATTATTGCCATTGAATTTCAGTTACAATAGGGTGTCAAACAGTGTAGGTGTCCTGAGAAGAGTTTCAAATGTGATTAAGCATGAGCTAGCATAGGTTCAGTAAATGCATTTATGAACAAAAGAAAGAGCATCTCTTAAAAACATAGAAAAAAATATTTATAAGCAACTGCAGCAATATTAATACTGAGAGGTAATATTTATTCCCACCTAAATGAAGATAGTGGATGTTCTTTTAGAACAAACTATACTGCGGTAGATACCATGAGAGAAACTCTAATATAGGCTTTTAGTGCAAAATGCACTCTTATTTGTATTGCTAGTGGGGAGATAAATCCCTGCTATCTCTAATGCTGAGACCACCAGATCACATATTTCAATCTTCCGTCGTCTTGTCAATAATGGATGCTTGACTGCTAGAGAAAGCAGCAATTTATCCCCCATCCATCCATGGTATAAAAAGTAGTACTTAATCTAATATTCTGAGATTCAGATAGAATCAATTGATTACAGGGGCTCCATTGAAGAATTCATCTTCATATTTTTTCATTGTTTGTTAGATGTCTTTGTCAAAGAACTACTGCAGATACAAGGGTACTATATGAATATGGTGGTAGCCCATATCTTTCCAAACTATATCCATCAGAGAATTTGGAATCAACACTGAAAGCTAATGAAATGCTCTTCAATTTTATAGTACTATTATTAGTAGCAGGGAGTTATACTTCCAACTAATACCCTAGGTCATTATATGGTTGGTCTCTTATCTCAAGTAACTGTGAAAATATGTGAACTTTGCCTTTCATCCTTTTGGGAGTCAATAAAATAAGTACCAGCATAGTGTAGCAGAGCTACATATTACATAGTAATATGTGAGTTGACCTGCACAGCAGACGAATATATCGATGAAGCATCTAGCCTCACTTTGATACAGTAGCCTCACTCTGAGACACTAGCCTTGTTCTGAGTTACACTGTAGAAACATCCTCAGTTCCTGCCAGGCTTCGTTCAAAGACACATGTCTTCTCTGCAGCTCCACACGCAATCTCCCATGTGTGACTCACAAGCGATACAAGATATATGGATCATAAATGAAGATATTTTATCACATACACATTCACAAAATGACTGTTCTCATTACACACATGCATACATACTGTAATACAAATATTATATGTTACTTCTTTCAGTGCAAAAGCAAAAATCAAAACTTTCTTTGTATGTAAACACACATGTTTTTGTATCATACTACATGCTTCCACCACAAAAGGTGAACACAGAATAAACAATATATTTATACACAAATATGTCTTATGATGATTCACACTAACTGTTTTTCCATTTAATAACACACACTTGAACAGCCAACAACAGCCGCTATAAAATAGTGACCCTGATATAAAAAAATACACACACACACACACACACACACACACACACACACACACACACACACACACACACACACACACACAGTGTTCGTCAGACGCCTTGTTCAAAGAAAATGCATGTTACTAAGGAAACACACACCAAAGTCATTTACATATACACCACACTTACACCAACACATTTTCATATATAAACAATCTATTGCTAGGATGTTGCCGCCCCCAAAAATAATTCACTTTTGTTCTTGTAGCTGAGTCGGGCTAAAAAAAAAATTGGGGGGGAACTAGCCAAATGTTCTTTTTATCTCTTGCACATGTGAATTGATGCACCATGTAGCTCATCACCATTTTGTCTTCCTTCACAATATTAGGATATTTTTGCACCACTTCCACCTGCTCGTGGACATGTGCACTTGGTGCTTATGGGACGCGACCACAGAACTTTCTATTCCAAGTGAAAGGCCACTAACCACTGCAGTTAGTCCAGTCTTTTTCATTGCTGCCATGGACGACCCATACCATGTACTCTTAAACTCATATCCAGAACTGACTAAACTAAATTTTTTTACTGTTGCTCCAACTCACACCACTACCCATTTCATCGAAACTAAAGGTGCTCCAGTTTGTTCTTGTCCTTGCTACCTCTCCTCAGAGAAGTTAAAGGCAGCCAAGGCAAAATTTAACCACATGCTCCAGTTGGGCATCATCCACCCCTCTCATAGACCCTGGGTGTCACCCTTGCACATGGTTCCAAAGCATTCCAGGGACTGGCGGCCCACAGGTGACTACAGGAGATTAAACTCCATCACGCTGCCAGATAGATACCCAGTACCCTACAATCAGGATTTTGCGTCATCTCTCCACAACTGCAGAGTATTCATCAAACTCGACTTGGTTAAGGCATACCATCAGATTCCTGTGAATCCAGTGGATATTCCAAAGACTGCCATAACCACTCCTTTTGGCACCTTCGAATTCCTAACTATGCTATTTGGTTTATGGAATTCAGTCAGCACATTTCAAAGGTTCATAGATGAAGTCGTCTGACACTTAAACTTCGTCTATGCATACATCAAGGACATCTTGATAGCTAGTACCTCACTCAAGGAACATCTTCATCATTTTAAGCAAGTGTGGATCAACCTTACCAAATGTGTTTTTGGTGCATCTCCTTTGACCATCCTAGGTCACATCATCAGCCCCGAAGGTATATTGCCACTGCCTGACAAGATGAAAGCATTACAGGAGTTACCTCCACCCACCTCATTACATCAGCTCCGACATTTCCTGGGACTATTCAACTTCTATTGGTACTTTGTTCCTCATTCAGCTGAAATCCTGTATCTGTTAAACACACTTGGAATAGGAAAAAGAGGAATGAGCCAATAGCATTGGACTTCACCTGACTTCTTCAATACAGCAAAGTAGTAACTCACCCAGGCATTGCTTCTTGCCCACCTTGTCGTGGATGCTCAGCTATCCCTTGTGGTGGATGCATCCAACACTGCCATAGGCATGGTGTTACAACAATTTCACCAGCAACAACTCCAGCCTCTTGCCTTTTTCTCTCGGCAGCTTAAATCAGCTGAAACTCGCTGCAGCACTTTCGGACAGGAGCTGTTAGCTATGTATTTAGCAGTCAAACATATTTGGCACACACTCGAGGATGCCAATTCATGATTTTTATGGACCACCATCCACTCACCTTTGTCCTGCACTTGAAGCCTGACAAGTACTCTCCATGGGAAACCAGGCACTTGGATTTCATTTCCCAATTTACCACTGACATCCGCCATATCTCATTTGTAGATAACACTGCAGTAGATGCCTTATCGCGCCTACCACTGAATTCGCCATTGTCACCCACAGACATCGACCCGCATCTCCTGTCTAAAGATCAACCTTGCTTAGAGGTAATTGATATATCCTCATCCGCATTTGCCACATGCAACTTCAAGCACTTCTCAGTACCCACAGCTGACACTCAGATTTTGTGCGATACTTCCACAAATTCTCCTTGTTTTTTTGTTCGGGAGATCCACAGACAGACAGTCTTCAGTACACTGCATAACCTGTCAAACCCTGGCGTCACTGCCACAGTGAAACTCATTTCGGCTAGATTTATTTGGCCAAATATGAGACTAGACATCATTGCTTGATCACTCTCCTGCCTTTTCTGTCAGAAGTCAAAGGTGCATAGACACATCCGAGCACCCCTTGGCACATTCAACACACCAGATGTGTGTTTCAACCATGTACACATTGACCTTGTCGGACCTTGGCCAGTCAGCAAGGGATATACCTACCTGCTCCCCTGCATTGATCATTTCACATGTTGGCCGGAAGCTATTCCTTTAGTAGATATCACTGCAGAATCTGTTGCCAAAGCTTTTCTCACAGGATCGATAACATGGTACGGAGTCCCTACCACCATCACTACCAACCGTGGAAAACAGTTTGAATTACAACTCTTCCACAAGCTCACGAAGACCATAGGTGCACGTCGGATTTGAACCACCAGTTACCATCCACAATCCAACGGTATGGTGGAACGATTCCACTGTCAAATGAAAGCTGCTTTGCATGCTTACCCAGATTGGCAGTGTTGGAGCAAATATCTTCTAATAGTCCTCCTTGGCTGTCGAGCGTCGATAAAGGAGGATCTCAGTTATTCCCCAGCAGAGCCTATTTATGGCACACCTCTTTTGTTGCCAGGCCAGATGTTGGCCCCAGTGCATCTGTCCACACAAGACCTCACTATGTACATACAGAGACTTCGCAAATACATGCAAGTACTGCCACCCCTATCAACATGACACGAAACCACTAAATCATCAATTCCAAAAGAAAGTGATTCTTGGATCCATGTGTTTCTACGAAATGACGCTGTGAAAACTCCCCTCACACCTCCACACACAGGACCCTATCGTGTTGCACACAGACAAGCTCTATACCATAGACATTAATGGTAAAAAGAATACTGTCTCAATAGATTGGCTTAAGCAGGCATACACAGACAGTGATACAATACCACCTCATACACCTCCCACATTCACAGTATGACATGAAACAAATGCTACTCCACTGCAACTACCACCAACACCATCACACATACCGACCCCTCCTCCATTTATATACATCACTACGATTCTTAGTGGTCGCCATGTACATTGGCCCACCAAGCTGTCTAAAACTGTATACATCTGAACTATATTGAACTATTTGTGATCTTACCAAAGACTTTTCAACACATATCACCAACAATGCAGTTTTGTTCTTTACAGTATTCCTTTGAACTTTACCTAATCGACTTGAACATTTTGCTTATTTCTTTGTGTTCATATTCTGTTTACCCTTACTATGCTTTGTCTTTTCATTTCACTTTCTTATTTTTGTTGTATTGCATCCTTCTGTTTGTATTCCATGTTCTTACCTGCTTTTTGCACTGCATATTTACATACACCATTTCTATTTTTTTTTCAAGTCTAGCAAGAGGCTATGTAGCAGAGCTACATATTACATAGTAATATGTGAGTCGACCTGCACATCAGATGAATATATCGATGAGACATCTAGCCTTGCTTTGATACACTAGCATCACTTTGATACACTAGCCTCACTTTGATACACTAGCCTTGTTCTCATTCTGAGACACTAGCCTTGTTCTGAGATACACTGTAGAAACGTCCTCAGTTCCTGCCAGGTTTCAGTCAAAGACACGTCTTCTCTGCAGCTCCATGTGCAATCTCCCACATGTGACTCACATGTCTATTCACCACAAAAGGTGAACACAGAATAAACAATATATTTATACACAAAAATGTCTTATGGTGATTCATACTAACTGTTTTTTCCATTTAATGACATGCACTTGAACAGCCAACGACAGCTGCTATAACAGCACTGGAATCGATGTAATTGACTTACCCACTTCCCCCAAAATTGCTGGTCCTGTACCAAAATTTGAAACTAATATTAATGTATATCTACTGATTTCTTATAAGGAAACAAAGTTTTCCAATCAGTTCAGAGTTCTCTTGCCTTGTATCTGGCACTGACGACTGCTAAAATGCTAGAAATGTATCTTCCAGTCCCCAGGGAGCACTCTGAGTCCATAGGGGGCACTCTGAACTGACTTTAGTGTTTTTAACACCTTTTGCCTAAATTGAGAATTTTCCTCCATAGTAAAACCATAGTGAAAATGCTTGTTTATAGGTCAAATATATTCTAAATATATTTGAGCTGATTTGT
>NC_142938.1:40348892-40466392 GCF_046866305.1 Octopus bimaculoides
AGTTTCTGAGTTCTTTTGCAGGGCTTTGAAAAACTGAAGGGCTGCGATAATAAGTGTGTGAATCTGAGAGGGGAATATGTTGAATAATTAACAGATCGGCTTGTATTTTCTTTTACCCAAAGCCAGGAACTTTTTCAGCATCCCTTTGTATATGGGTTTGGGCATGTCTGTTTGGTAAAGAAGTTCACTTTCTAACCATGTGGTTTCAAGTTTAGTTCTACTGTGTGGCATCTTGGACAAGTGCCTTTAACTATAGCCTCGTGTTGGCTAAAGACTTGTGTGTGGATTTGGTAGATAGAAACATCTGGTCCTTGGGTGCTTTCGGTGCAGTTCATTTTGCTCCAAGCATTCAGTCTTGGTCCAGTTTGAAGATAATTCCTTGCTTTCCTCCCAGAAAAAATAAAGGATTATACAAGGTGCACTTTTCCCTTTTTAAGTAAAAATGTACATATAGATGTGTGTGTGTATGTGTGTGTGTGTGTGTGTGTGTGTGTGTGTGTGTTTATGCATACTTTTAATTTTAAAAAAAGAGCCAAAATTACAAGAATTGCAAAATAACCACTTACACTGGAAGTTGGTTCAAAATTTCCATTCTTGTTTGACCAAATTTTCTGAGAGTAAGATTTTAAAAGAAAAAGCATGAAAGAGAAAAAGAAACAAATGTATATAAAATTTCTTTTTTAAAAAGGCAGCCAAAACACACACACACACACATACAAAAACTGACACTTATTTATTTTAATCCAGACTGAATGTGAATTGGCAGACTGTAGTTCTGGAAGCTCTCTACATGATAAATTAACTTAACACAAACGTGATTGGACTTTTCAGTGTTTCTTTATAAATTCTGTTCAGTGGGAATAACACTTAATCTCCCTTACATACATGTGTGTGTGTGTGTGTGTGTGTGTGTTTCTGAGTGTGTGTCCTGTGATGTGTGTGTGTGCATGTATATGCATGCATATGTGTGAGGGTGTTTATTTATTATTCATTGCTTTTGTTTCTTTTGTTGTTGTTGTTATTGTTGTTTTAACAAGAATATCTGTTGGCCATCAGTGTGTCCATTAGCCATTAGTATTCTGACCATTATGAAATGATCATGAGGTGGTAAAGTAGGTAGAGAGTGAGAATGAGAGTGAGAGTGAGAGAGAGTGAGAGTGAGAGTGAGTGAAAGAGAGAGAGAGAGGGGAAGACAGAGAGAGAAAGAGAATGAAATGGCAAATAACATTGATTCATTTTTTTTCAGTTCCTTCCCTACAACAAGCAATACCACCACCACCACCAACACCACTGCAACTGCTACTGCCACCATCACCACCATCACCACCATCACACTATCATCACCATCACCACTATGAACACACCTGACACTTTTACTTTGACTAGCACTGTAAGACATAAGTGTGGATTTTACCATCTTCTACTTTCAGAGATGAATATGTACATGTAATAATTTTGGTCTGTCACATGAATAAATCTTTTCTCAACATCAGTTTGTTCTTTTTTTTGTCCTGTATTCTGCTCCTACTAGTGGTTTTGCTGCTGCTGCTGCTGTTGCAACTACTACTACTACTACTACTACTACTACTACTACTACTACTACTGCTGCTGCTGCTGCTGCTGCTGCTGCTGCTGCTGCTGCTGCTGCTGCTGCTGCTGCTGCTACTACTACTACTACTACTACTACTACTACTACTACTACTACTACTACTAATAATAATAACAATAATAATAATTTCTGGCACGTGTAAAGACATTCGAGCGAGTTCGTTGCCGGTACCGCTGGACTGGCTCCTGTGCAGGTGGCATGTAAAATACACCATTTTGAGCGTGGCCGTTGCCAGTACCCCCTGACTGGCCTTCGTGCCGGTGGCACGTAAAAGCACCCACTACACTCTCAGAGTGGTTGGCGTTAGGAAGGGCATCCAGCTGTAGAAACTCTGCCAAATCAGAGTGGAGCTTGGTGCAGACATCTTGTTCACCAGTCCTCAGTCAAATCGTCCAACCCATGCTAGCATGGAAAGCGGACGTTAAACGATGATGGTGATGATGATGATGATGATGATTATAGGCACAAGGCTTGAAATTTTGTAGGATGGGGGATAGTTAGCTACGTTGGCTCCAGTGCTTAACTGGTACTATTTCATCAACCTTGCACCCCAAAAAGGATGAACAGCAAAGTCAACCTCAGTGGCATTTGGACTCAGAGTATAAAGAAATGCTGCTAGGCATTTTGTCTGGTCTGTTAATGACTGCCAGCTTGCTCTCTTACAACAACAAATAGCAATAATAATAATCCTTTCTACTATAGGCATAAGGCATGAAATTTTGTGGGGAGGGGGTAAGTCGATTACATGGACCCCAGTGAGTAACTGGTACTTAATTTATTGACCTTGAAAGGATGGAAAGCAAAGACAACCCTGGCGGAATTTGAACTCAGAACATAAAGATGTACAAAGTGCCACTAAGCTACAGTATGCTATTTAATCTAAACTTGGAACCCTGACAGTTGCTACTGCTCTGGGGTCAGAGTAGATCCGGGAGCAATGGTGGCTAAGAGGTGGTTCCAAATTGGCCTGATACAAACTCTTTTTTATTGAATAGAATGGATATTGTTGGGATGTCATTGTTTGTGGCCTGGAAGTTGTTGGCCAGGTGCTTCTTTGCTCCCAGTATGTTTAACCCCACCATCATGGGGGTCTTTTCTCTCACCTTCATGCTCTTATGCTGTTGTTTCCTTCATGTTGGTGATGTAGGGTTGCATTGCTTGGATGTAGTTCAGCAGGCTATCAACATTCTGCTAGACTTGTTTGTGAGGAAGCACATAACTTCCCTATTTTTTGTGTACACACATACAATTATGCACACACACACACCACGCACACACAGATACAGATGTAAATGCATGCACAGATAAGGATACACACCAGAGAAAGACAGAATGGACTAAACAGCACAGGAGGAGACACATGAGATGGAAAGTCACTGAAGAAGTCACATGTGGTGTGATGAAAGATTTCCAGACAAAGGGCATAAAATAAGGACAATAATAAATCTGAGGTGTAGAATGAATATATAGTATGTGTGTTTATTTGCGGGGTGGGGAATGACCATCCCAAAATATAACAATAGAATTTAATTTTTTAAAAAGTGTTTTGTTTTGTTTAGTCTTGCTTAAAACTCACATCTTTGTTTTTCTTTTATTTAATAATCCTTTCTTTCAAAGGCGCAAGGCCTGAAATTTGTGGGGAGAGAATAATTGATTGCATCAAACCCAGTACTCAATTGATGCGTATTTTATCAACCCTGAAAGGATGAAAGGCAAAGGCGACCTTGGCACAATTTAAACTCAGAATGTAAAACTGGAAGAGATGTCCCAAGGCATTCTGTCCGACGTGCTAACAATTCTGCCAGCTTGCCATCTTCTTTTATTTAATAATAAAAAAGAAATTCATATAAAATTCATATCAATTATTGATCTTAAAGTCAATAACCAGAATGTGCACATTATTGAATTGGCTGGAAGTCAGTCACAGGTGGTTGAGGAGCTAAACAGCCAATCTATTAATGAAAAGTTAGCAACTAATTTTGACCTGAAGTGTTACATTGTATCCCTGGTACATAGTAAAGAAATTTACAACTCAATAATCTAGTCTACCTTATGAATAAGTGCCATGAATAAAGGCAGCAAGCTGGAAGAAACATTGGCACACCAAGCGAAATGCTTAGCGGTATTTTTTCTGTCTTTACATTCTGAATTAAAATTCTGCTGAGGTCAACTTTGCCTTTCATCTTCTTGGGGTCGATAAATTAAGTACCAGTTGCGTACTGGGGTCGATCTAATTGACTGCTCCCCCTCCCCCAAAATTTTGGGCCTTGTGCCTAGAGTAGAAAAGAATAAGTGCCATGAATAGGAGTAACTTACTTCAATCATTAAGTAATAATTATTACTAGATAATTCATGAAATTTTGTTAGCTTCTAGCACCAGCTTCAAATTCTTTCATAGACAGCCTCTGTAACAGTCTTTCATCTTTCATAGTCACAGACTTATCTGTCAAAGTCTTTAAACAACTTAAAACCTGTGATATATTGCAATACTCTACTGGATACATCAGTTAATAAAGTAGGATATAAAAGTTAAAATTCATTTGCTTTCTAATTACAATATTTGTAATTATTGCCGTTTTCTTTCTTTCTTCCATTTGTGCTTTCTTTTTTCTTCCCTTCTTTCTTCTTTTCATGCTTTCTTTCTTTCTTTCTTTCTTTCTTTCTTTCTTTCTTTCTTTCTTTCTTTCTTTCTTTCTTTCTTTCTTTCTTTCTTTCTTTTTTTTCTTTCTTTCTTTCCTTCCTCCTTTCTATCTTTCTCTCTTCTTTTTTCTTGTATTAACACCAGTTTTTAAATCAATTTTTTAATTGTTGGTTTTCCATCCTAACATTGATTAAAGGATCTACAAATTCTGATTCTTACTTGAATCATATGTGCATGTATTCCACAGTTTGGTTATTCTTTACACTTAATGACATCAACTTAATCAATAAATTATTCCTATACAAACTGAATTCATGTATAATATGCACTCATGTATAATGCATGCTTGTAATTATGGACAATGGAATGCTGGATAAATATGCTATGACTTTTATTTAGTAAATACAATGTATAGAAAAAGAAGTTTTTATCAGATTTATTAGAATTGCTGTATAAAAATATATTGAAAATATTCACACAGTCATTTAGTCAGATTTATTATAATTGCTGTATATAATATACTGAAAACATTCACACATCCTAAATAAAATAGAAAGCAGATTCAAAAGCAACATTTGAATTTTACCATTCTAGACTATAAAAGTGCACCTGCTGTAAAGTCAATATTGAGGAAATAATGCAGTCATTTTTTTGTTTTGTTTTTTCATGAACTAAGTATGTATTATACATGAATAAATAAACCAACAAGATGCTGTAATAAACTCAATACATTAGGATTAAATTTTCCAGAAAACTATCTTTAAAATAATCATCAACATATTTAACATTACTAAATCTTAAGACACCATGATCTACTGTAAAGGTGAGCTTATCCTGACTAGAAGCACCAGTCACTGTTTTGTTTGCCTGTCCACCTTCACATCTTTGGTTCACTAAAAACCTAAATTACCAGGGCTGCACACCACTACCACCACCAATAATTGCAATAAGTGAGAAATATAATGGGAGTTTGGGATGTGTTTTTACTTTGAGATCAAATGGGATGTTAACTGAAATACAGTTTGATTGATTCTTTTATGGATGCTTTGATGCAATAGGTGCATTAAGCATGGATTGGTAGGAGCTGGACAACAGTTTAAGAAATAGTTTATCACTTTAAAAAAGTGTAGATGAGTCAATAAGACGCTAGCTTAGAGATCAACAGATTGTGTATTTTGTCTAAGCCACAAACTGTCGAGTTCATTTAGATGCGAGTAGGAACCATCAGTTAGGAATAATCTACTACTGTAAACTATAGCAGCAGTGTAAAATTCACAAACATTTTATAGCTTCAATATTAAGTTCGAATGCTCCTGCTTATATAATCTGTAAAGAGAGGGCTCTGCCAAGTTCACTTGCTTAAGATATGTGAAGACTTTGTGTTTAGTGACAGCTCTATTTCTCCATCTGTTTCTGTCTATTTAGCTGTAAAGAAGTACCATTTTTATAGCTGAGTTCATATTTAACACAGATTGTAAGAACCTCTTGATCATGATTAAAAGTCAACAGAACTGATAGAAGTTACTGTTAAGAAGATTATAATTTTTCAGGCTGTTGACATCATCATTAAGGATGAAACATTAGTTTTATAATGTTTAAGTCTATATTACAATTCAATTTCAGTTTATCTTATTCATGGCAGTGTACATAATCTCAGACTGAATTCAAACCAGAGAGTTAGTTCATGAAAGTCTTTGCTGGAATCCATTCTGATAATTTGTAGCTTGGAGCTAATTTTAGAAAGTATTATCAGGCTAAGTCTGTGATTAGATTTCCATTCTCTATAGAAAAATACTTCCTTTCACTCTCTATGAACACTTCCAGGAATAAGACACCTGATGATGACTGGAGATCAAACTGATGAAAATGTAATGTAAATGTAAATATTTTTAATATTTTTATCTTTTAGAGATAAGGTTAATAGCTTGTCAAAATTTAGTGAAATGTCTTGTTGAAGAACATAACCTAGTGTCCTCAGTTAGTTATGAACTGACAGCCTGATGTCTGTTTTCAATAAAAATAAAAACTTATATAGGCACAAAATTTGAAAATGATGAAGAATTTAATAAAAATAACATCATTACCTCTGATATCTCAAGAACTGCTGGATGAATTCAGATGACACTTTCAGGGATGTTTGGCCTCATGACTGACACAGTCTCATTAGATTTTGGGATTGATCCAGTACCGGACAAAGGTTCTGGATTATTTTTCCATATACTCAAACATTTTCAGTATTGAACATTACCGTCCCATTTCCATTGTAAATACACACACACACACACGCATGCAAACATATCTCTCTTTTACATGCACATATACTCATACTTCAAACAACATTTACTGGCTTTTGCACTCCTTCTTTCATTATTCATCTATCATCCCTTCCTTCTCTTAAATGTGGATGTTCTGCTAGAACACTAGGGTTGATGTAATCGACTAGCTCCCTTCCCTGAAAAATTGCTGGTCTTGTGCCAAAACTTGAAACCATATCATCATCATCATCATCATCATCATCATCATCATCATCATCATCATCATCATCATCATCATTATTACTATTACTATTATTATTATTGTTCAGTAGTTTTATTTTTATAACGGGCTTTCACTTCACTACCGAGCGCAGCTCTGTGTGCCTTGGGTATGTGCTGTGGTTTGCTGTGATGCTCTTATGGTTACTGTATTGAAAGTGTTTTGCGTAGGATGTGTGCAGTGCCCAGTAGTGCAATTTTCTGTATGTTATATATATTTGTAAGTCCTGGTGTTTTTGTTATGTATTTGTCTGAATGTTCTTTTATTATACCTAAGGCACCTACTATGATAGGAATTGTTTCTGTTTTTAGATTCCACATTCGAGTTACCTCTATTTCCAGGTCTTTGTATTTTGAAAGTTTCTCCATTTCTTTTAGGGAAACGTTGTCATCTGCTGGTATTGATACATCAATTAGAAAGCATATTATTATTATTATTACTACTATTATTATTATTATTATTATTATTATTATTATTATTATTATTATTATTATTATTATCCTGTGCAGCACCATGTAAAAGCATCTGTGTGGTGTCATGTAAAAGCACCCATCACACTCTGTAAAGTAGTTGGCATTAGGAAGAGCATCCAGCCATAGAAACCATGCCAAATCAGACAGGAGTGTGGTGCAGCTCCCCAGTTTGCCAGCTCTGGTCACACCATCCAACGAATGCCAGCATGAACAACACATGTTAAATGATGACGATGATGATTATCAAGGTGGCAAGCTGGCAGAATCGTTAGCACACCAGGTGAACTGCTTAGCAGTATATCATCTGTCTTCACGTTCTGAGTTCAAATTTCGCTGAGGTCAACTTTGCCCTTCATCCTTTCAGTGTCTGTGAAATAAGTACCAGTTGAGCGCTGGGGGTTGATGTAATTGATTATCCCCCTCCCCCAAATTTCAGGTCTTTTGTCTATAATAGAAAGGATTATTATTATTATTATTATTATTATTATTATTATTATTATTATTATTATTATTATTATTATTATTATTATTATCTCTTTGTCACAGGTCTTGTTGGAGCTCCTACCTGCAGCCTACAGTACCATGCTATTCATTCTTTTCAGCTGTCTAATACTTTCCTGATTATTCTGGCTGTGCCAAGGAGGCAAATCTTTTGTAACAGTTCTACTGGGAACTCTATTCCAATTTCCTTTATATTCCTCTTGATGCCTTCTTATACTGTCCCCAAGGACCCAACAATAATTGGCACTATCTTCACCTTCTTCATTTTCCATAGCCGGGCTATTTCATACTTAAGAGTGTTGTATCTCTCTATCTTTTCACTTTCTTTCTATATAACATATGTGGTTCACCTTGTCCATTACCAGTAAGTCCGGTCTGTTATGCTCTATGACCTGATCCATTTGGATTGGGAAATCCCAGAGGATTTTGCTAGTCTCATTATTATTATTATTATTATTATTATTTTATGTTTGACTTTTGCGTTGCATTTGTACAAGTTGGAACCAAGTCTCACCCAGAGACCTCAAGAGACAACAAGTTAGAAGTTCATGTAGGTGTTATGCCTAGGGTATCATATATTTGGATTTGTACATAGTGTTGTTCTAGAGAATGTATAAGAAACCATAAGAAAATTATAAGTTTGTTTTAAAATTTGAGATCACATAGACAGTATTTTACGTAGGATATGGGCAGTTCCCATGAGCACTATCTTTTGAACTTCAGCCATTTTGGGGTTTCCTGGTATCTGAGCTAGGTAGTAATCAGCCCATTTCGCTGTCATTCCCAGGGCACCTATGACAATAGGTATTGTTTTAGTCTTCAGGTTCCACATTTTGCTCATTTCTATTTCAAGATCTTTATATTTGCTCAGTTTTTGGTAGGTTATTATTATTATCATTATCATTATTATTATTATTATTATTATTATTATTATTATTATTATTATTATTATTATTATTATTATTTGCTACTAACCTTGTCAGATGTGTTTTCTACCCACTCTTCAAAACACTGGCTTCTATGTACAATTGCATGGAATATTAAGTTTTAATATTTATTTTTGTACATAGACTCATCAAACTTTGCAAGTCTGTCTTCACAGGATTCTGATGAAGGAATAAGATTTGTTTTTGAAACAAATTCTTTTTTTCTGATTTTACATGAGCAAAATAGCTATGAGACATAGCAGCCATGCCCCTTGAAAGAAAAAGAAATTTGCAATTATGCAGATAAAAAAAAACACAACAAAAAAAAAACGGTTAAGTAAATATTGTATAGCCGGACAAATGCCTTGAAAGAATAAAGAAAATCAATGACATTTCTATTAACAACGGCATAAGTATGAACAATACAAGTGATTTTGCTCACAACAATGATGAGACTTGTACACACACACACCAGGCGAAAATGTAGTTAAAATTAGTTTTGAAAATCGCAGTTTGTCTTGTTACCACTGCACACTGTGACATAAAAGTGAATATGTCCAAGCTTAAGTAAATGCAGGTTGTCTAGCAGAACTATGTGGACTGAGATAGTCTCACCTTGCCTGAAATAGTATGAAAGAAAGTTGAGGTGACAAGCTGGCAAAATGCTTAATGGCATATTGTGTGTCTTTACACTCCGAGTTCAAATGTTGCCAGGACTGACTCTGCCTTTCATCCTTTCAGGGTCAATAAAATACTAGTTGAACACTGGGGTCAATGTAATTGCCTTACCCTCTCCTCTGAAATTGAATAACCAATATAGAGAAAAGTCATGAAATTTGTGCATACTGAAAAATGACAGGTGTTTTCAGCTGCCCTCAAAATAACAGCTGGAAGAGAATTTACTGGATGGATGCTCCTTATTCCCAGTTTATCTCACAACACATTAACACCTTGTTGTACATGCACACTGATATTACACAACCAACAGAACATGCTGGCTTCATTTCTTTCAAGCTTTTGCATGTCTTCTGCTGTCACAGCCCATGTTTCACTATCATGTAGCATAGCTTCTCATGCAAGCATTATACAATCTGTTTTTCACTCTGCGGAAGAGGCCTTTGTCACCAATTGAGGTAAGTGTTGTGGTGAGAGTCATTGACACCCCTGGGAGATGGGAGAATGGACTACCCGAACTCTTATAAAGAGTAGTAGTTGGTAGTAGTGGAGAGAATGTTTTGGTAGTCTCATGAAGTACGTCATGTGAACACATTGATTAAACCTCTGCTGCATAATTTATCTATACCAACCTGTGGCAGGATATAAAAGTAGTGATGAGATATTCAAAGCTTGCATCAGACATTAAATTGTTTTTTGGTTTAAAAACCAAAGAAAAAAATCATTTACGATGGAAGATTTGTTGGCATGTGTGATACATTTGCAGCAGCAACAACAGCAGTTATTACAACAACTACAACAGCAACAACAACAATATCAACAGTTACTGGAAGTAATAAAGAAGTCTGAAAATATTTCAGGTTTGTTCTCATCAGACAACGTAGCAAATTCAATTGGAGAATTTATTTATAACCCAGAAGAAGGTACTACTTTTTCTGCATATTTTAGAAGATATGAAGAAATCTTCAAAGAAGTATGCAAAAGTTAGAATGACAAGAAAAAGGTGTGACTACTTTTAAGAAAGTTATTCTCTGCCGAACACGAAAAATACTGTAGTTATATTTTGCCAAAGAAACCAGGTGAGATTTATTTCAATGAAATAATCAATTTATTATTGAGAATATTCAGTGACAGAAGTTCCCTGTTCAATATTCATTGGCAATGTTTAAATTTACTTAAAAAGGATGATGAAGATTTCATCACCTATACTGGGGGTTGTTAACAGAGAGTGTGAAAAATTCAAATTAAATGAATAAACCCTGGATTTGTTGAAATGTCTAATTCCGGTTCAAGGGTTAACTGCAAGAAAAGATGCTGATATATGTTCCTGTATATTAACAAAATTAGAAAAGGACCAAAAATTAACTCTACAGGCAGTGGCTGAAGAATGCCAGAAGATTATAAATTTAAGACATGATGCAGAGAAAATTGGAGAAAAAGATTGCTCTAAAATACATGTGCGTTGTCCTGAAACGGATAAGAAAAAAGAAAAGCCAACATCATGACCAAATCTGTGCTATGGGTGTAGAGGTTTGCATTTTAAAAGTAATTCTCCTAATGTTTTGATTGTGGAAAAATTGGACATAAAAGTTCACATTGTATAGCAAAGCAAAAAATAAGGGGTCAAACAAAAAAATTCTAGAAAAAATGTATTGTTAAAAAAAAATTGCAGTTGAATGGAGGAAAGTTTTTTCAAAGTTGGACCTATCTGAAGCATATTTGCAAGTAAATGTCGATGAAAAATGTTCAAAATTATTGACAATAAATACCCATAATGGGTTGTATAAATTTAATCAACTCCCCTTTGGTATAAAGGTAGCTCTTGGCATTTGCCTACAAATTATGGACATTATGCTTGCAGGTTTGGATTTAGCTATAGCTTACCTTGATGACATACTCATAAAAAGTGAATTTTGAGGTCAGCATGCTGAGTATGTTAAAAAGGTCTTCAAAAGAATAAAAGAGTATGGTTTTAAGCTCAGTGAAGAAAAGTGTGAATTTTTTATGCCAAGAAAAAAATATCTAGGAAACTCTGGGCATTGGAGGAAATCTGTTTCCTATGTATTCTTCATGTTTATTGTTCTTTCACATCTGCCACACTCAACCTTTCAGCCTTGTCCATTATACAACCTCTTATGTTATAGCCACCAGAGAGAGGAACACTGCCTACCCAGCCTTGTTAGAAGAGAGTGGTAGGGCAGTCTTCACAAAGGTCTTGGCCAGTTGCTAGATTCAGCCTATATGAAACAACAGCAGTTTGACATAACTCCACAAATTGGGGATGCTCAGACACTGCATGAGTACCTGCAGCACAGTTTTATTGCTCAGTGCACATGTCAGTTCTATCTAGTGGCCCTTGTGTGTCTGTAGGGTTTATTTCAAATTGTTAGTGTTCCACAGTAGTATTGTTAGGCCAAGGATTTCTGGATATGATCCACAGTGGTGTATTTATTTTGCAGCCAGAATTGACTAAACAAGACAGGAGAAGACACGTGGGATGGAGAGTCACTGATGCAGTTACAGGATATGTGACAAAAAATTTCAGACAAAGGACACTAAAATAAGAGTAATAATAAAGCTGAAGGAAAGAATGAGTTTATAGTATGTGTTTATTTGGCAAAAGAAAACCCCTAAAAAAACCCATCCTGAAATATAACAATATCCACAGTATTTCCCACCTAAAAGTCCTCTTAAGCAGACCAGCCAGTTTGTCCTCTTTGATTCCTAGTTTCAACAAAAACATCATTGCTCATACCCACCACTAGTCTTCTCTATATTGCTAAAAATGCAATTTCTGCTGACTACATTGACCAACTGTTAAAGGGAGGTGAGTGTCTGATGACATTCCAGATCCCAGGCACTCAAATGACTGAGACAAATGGTATAAACCTGTAGAAGACACTTACCAAATATAACAATCTTGTTGAAATAATTTGAGATATGCTTGTCTAGACTGATAAGGAGATGGAAGCAAACGGAGATATAATTAACTCAAGATATAATTAACTATTCTGATAGAGGCATGAAGTTGTGAAACTATCAAGATATGAGGATCTTGGATCAGAAATTGGCAGAACATGAGGTACAAACACTAGCATAACTAGAGTGGGGTGGTTCACCCTGGGTGCCACTTTTGGGTCTGCTGTAGACAATATGTATTTTCTGTGGGGGGCTCAGGGGTAGCAAACTGAAGGGATGCCCTGAGCAACACACACTCTAGCTATGCAAGTGGGTATAAAAGTAAAAAAAGTGAAAAAGTATAAATGATAATTGGTGAATGAGAATTAATAAAGAAGAAGATGAATGAAAATATAAAGCTATACACATAGTCCCAAAATAGTAATGCTGGGCACAGCTCACGTCCTACTCACTGCACTTTCAATTCAATGGCACAATTCATGTAGAATATCCTCTGTTAACTAGTCATGCAATAAAATAAAACAATTCACACAGCACATGCTCTACACTAATGTTTCTCAGCCATTTTTGTGCCACATCTCACATTGATTTTCAAAAATAAAATGTGTGCTCTACTACAAATGGACAAAGTTAATATATAACACAAACACACACACCCTCAAATACACACACACACACACGCACTGTATTTAAATATAATGTGTATATTAGATGATATTTATCTCTCACTGAATGGGGTACTTTTTTGTTGATCTTATCTATAATGGAACAATAAACTATATATAAACACACACACACACACACACACACACATATATATTATATATATGTATGTATGCATGTATGTATACAGGATACATAAGGTCATTGCTGTATTTTTTACTAACTCTGTATAATCTTTGTTTCAGAAAATAATAATGCTAGACCCTCAGCTTACTCAAGAAATGAAGAGGCATGCTGTTATTGTGGTTATAAAGGCTGAGCATAGTAATTCAGAAATATCTCGAGTTTTATAAGTTGCCAGGTCTTTCGTCTACAAAGTTTGTAAGGAGCTATAGAAATGTATCACCGGTATCAAAACACAAAAAGCATTCTAAATGCTCTGAAATCATCAGAACATCTGAATTTATCCAGCAAGTTCAACAGACCATTGATTACAATCCCAGAAAGCCCATGAGGTGAATTGCAAAAGATCTCCATGTGTGTGTTTATGTGTCTGTATTTATCCTCCCACCATTGTTTGACAACTGATGCTGGTGTGTTTACATCCCAATAACTTAGTGGTTCGGCAAAAGAGACCACTAGAATGAGTACTAGGCTTACAAAGAATAGGTCCTGGGGGTCAATTTGTTCAACTAAAAGTGGTGCTCCAGCATGGCCGCAGTCAAATGACTGAAACAAGTAAAAAAAAAATTAATAAATAAAAGAAATATATACATTGTCAGTGGATCATATATCCGAAAAAGAAGCACACTCTAAAAGTTAGAGCAGTAATGTATTTATATGCCCAATCATAGAATGACCAATGGTTTCACATCCATAAAGCACTTGGCTTTATAGACAACTTGTCAGGCATATAACCTCTCTTGAAACTGGGGCTAGAAAACTGGAGTGGTCATTAGGACATGTAATCCATCTTGACCCCTTGTAATACATATTGCCTCTTGACACCTCTGCATTGATCACTCACTCCTAGTGTAATACAAAAGTAACAATGAGCCACAGATCAGTATCTTCATTGATACCCTTGACTATCACCTTTGTTATTCCCTGCCCTAGATACTGGGGTAGAAATGTATGGATGGGTGTGTGCCTCACTATTCCAGCCTGTCTTTTGGCTGTGTTCTCTGTTCTAAACAACACAGTGTACAGTTCTATAAGCCTTATCACACACATTGAAGGAAATTTCACGCACTATATACTGTAAAGCTTTTGCTTGTTGCTGATTTGCAAGTAATTGGAATCTTTTGTGATTCTTTAAAAGACACAGGTATATTAATTTTACACTTTGCCCATTATTGTATGTACTCTTCAAGCAGAGAGACTGTTTCTTTTGACATAATGTTCTGAAATAACCCTGTTCTTTGAGGCAATTTCTGATATCTGAATCATCCTTCTGGGTGAGCCACACAGGTAAATGTAATCCATCTGTAATGTTCTTAATGTTTTGGTTTGACACTGTGAATTTGTTGTATGCAATTGTTAATAAAAGAGACACTGGCTTGTTTGCGTTAGCAATTCTCTCAGTGGAACTGCCATTACTATTCTATTTTTTACTTCTGTAATGTGTGTCTTTGTGAAAAATGTTTTCTTGTTCTTCTTTGTGTATTTTGTATGCATGACAGTCTCAGTTTTGAATTGTTTTTTCCTTTGAAGAATGTGGTTTGAAAATTTTGAAATTATATCTATATGTAGACAGTGTGAAAAAAAATTGGTCTAAAAACAGAAAATAACAAGACTTTTTTTTTTTTCTAAATTTTTCTGTCAATTCCATGAGGTAGACTCCAAGTTTTCTAAAACTGTTTCTAAGTAAAGAAGTTTAATAAGTTAGAAACAAAGTTATCAAATAAACAAAGTAAGATGAGCAGCTTGAAAACAGTCTCATTAAGTCAGCAAATAATAATAATAATAATAATAATAATAGTAATAACCCAACATGTCGTGTATGTAAACAACAAAATAAAACCATTGACCATGTTGTCTCCATGTGCAGTCTTCTTGTGCCTACAGAGTATCTCAACAAGCATGATAGAACAGCACAGTACATTCACTGGGTAATTTGCAAAAAGCTGGATTTGCTCCATGATAAAAACTGGTGGGAGCACAAACCACCTCCAGTGCTTGAAAATGATCACATCTCACTTCTCTGGAATTTCAGCTTTCAAACTGACAGGAAAATAGATGCGAATAGGCCAGACATCATATTGAAGGGCTTAAAACAAAAATTATGCCTCCTCATTGATATGACTGTACCAATCGATATAAATGTATCGGTCAAGACCTACCAAAAACTGAGCAAGTATAAAGATCTTGAAATAGAAACTGGCAAAATGTGGAACCTCAAGGCTAAAACAATACCTGTTGTCATAGGAGCCCTAGGAATGATAGCAAAAGGGGCTGATCCCTACCTAGCTCAGATACCAGGAAATGCCAAAATGGCAGAAATTCAAAAGATAGTGCTCATCAGAACTGCTCATATCCTACATATAATACTGTCTCTGTAATCTCAAATTTTAAAACAAACTTATAATTTTCTTATGTTTTCTTAAACATTCTCTAGAACATTACTAATGTGCAAAACCAAATACATGATACCCTAGACATAACACCAACTTGAACTTCTAACTTGCTGTCTCTTGAGGTCTCTTGGAGTAAAGTTGCACAAATACAAAGCAAAAGTGAAACATATAATAATAATGATGATGATGATGATGATGATGATGATGATGATGATGATGGTGATGATGATAAACACTGAACTCAATGTTAAAAGTATGATAACAGGGACAACACTTTAGTTATACCAGTCATAAATTACAGCTTCAACATAATAAACTGGAAGAGCAGTGAATTGAGAAACTTAGATAGAAAAAACCCAGAAAACTATTAACAGCATATCGAAATCACCACCCCAAAGCAGACAGACAGAATATATCTACCCACTCAGAAGGAAGCCTTGGCCTGACACAGATAGAGAACTACTATAAAATAACAACAGCTGGTCTAAAAAAAGTACTTAGAAACAAAAAGTGGAAGGATGCTACATGTAATAAAGCAACACAAGAAAAAGAAAACACTTTTCTCTATACACAAGGTGACAAAACACAAAGCAGAAACAAACTACACTGATACTCTGATCTCAGATGACAACATAACAGAAATGGTCAAAGAGACAAAAAAAACAGCTTGAAAACAGAACTACAAAACATACTAAAGAAGAAATGGAGAGAAAAATCACTCCATTGCCAATACCCTGCAAGGCTTGACAGAGAAGAAGTGAGCCTAAGTAAAAATCAACAACGGCTCAAAAGATCTTGATTCATTGTTGGTAAATATTGTTTCTGTACTTATGTGAGAATTCATTGTTGTCACTATTATTCATGGTAGTTAAGGCAACAATCTGGCAGAATTGTTAGCATGCTGGATAAAATGCTTAGTAGCATTTCTTTTGGGTTTTATGCTCTCGAGTTCAAATACTGCTGAAGTCAACTTCATCTGTCATCATTTTGGGAGTGATAAAATAAGTATCAGCCAAGTACGGGCATTGATAATCCACTAATCCACTAATCCACTTTCCCCAAAATTTCAGTCTTTGTACTCATAATAGAAAGAATTATTCAAGAAGTTGGATTGACAGAATTGTTATGGACAAAACGTCCAACAGCATTTGTTCTGGTTCTTTACATTCTGAGTTCAAATCTTGCTATGGTCACTTTGGTTTTCATCTTTTGGTATCAATAAAATAAAGTACCTGATAAGTACTATGGGCAATGTAGGACTGATTCTTGCTGCACAAGACCAATGCCTGACTACAAACAACTATAAAAGCAAAATAATGAAAACAAGCCCAAACACCAAATGCAGAATGTGCAACCAGCACAATGAGACAATTGACCACATTATCTTTGACTGTACAGTCCTTGCCGAATCTGAATATATATATACAGACATGATCGAGTAAGCAATTGTATCCACTGGACAATATGCCAACACTACAACATAAAAGCTGACAATAAACATGTACCAAACAAGGTACATGACAACGACCAGGCAACAATCATCTGGGATATGTCTGTTCAAACTGACAAAGAAATCAAAGCTAATTACCCAGATATGATAATCAATGATTGGAAAAATCACCTGCTTACTGATAGGCATTGCAGTCTCTTCTCGCCAAAATATTGCCCAAAAGAAGTGAAATTGTCAAAATACAAAGACCTTGAAATTGAAATATTCAAGATGTGGAGCATGAAGGTGAAAACAATATCAATAATAATGGGAGCACTGGGCATGATAAAAGAGTATATGAACAAAAACGTTATACCTGGACCCTCAACACTACACACTATCCAAAAAATAGCCCTACTAGGAACAGTCCACATGCTACACAAGACACTACCAATTCAAAGATATAACCCAAACAAAACAATCTACAAACAGGACACATTCTATTGCAAATATACAATAAAACAAACAACCACCAGCTGGCTAAATAACCAACACATTACACACACAACACATGATACAAACAAAAGACTGCACTAGACACTATAACATAGGAAACTGGAGTCCATTTGATTCCAGGATTGTAAAGAAAGAGGAAGAAAAAAAGAAAAAAAATAGACAACACATCAGAAAGTGATAAGTGCAGAATTTATGGAGAAAATGGTGAAACCGTATGGCATATTATCAGTCAATGTACACCACTAGCCCAGAAAGAATATAAGAGACATTATGACAAGATAGCAAGGATTGTCCATTGGACACTTTGCAACAAGTATGGACTTGACAGGGCAAAAAAGTGGTATGAACATAAACCCAGAAGCATCATCGAAAATGATAATGCAAAGATCCTATGGGATTTTATGATTCAGTGGGACCATGTGATAGAGAATAGGAAACCTGACATAGTGTTAATTGAGAAAGAAAGCAAACAATGCTGGATCATACATATAGCATGCCCAGCTGGCAACAAGGTATGTGATAAGGAAGATAGATATGACAGGTTAGCTTGGGAGGTTAAACAGTTGTGGTTGATGAAAAAGCTGGTGGTAGTACCAATAAATGTCGGAGCGTTGGGAACAGTGAATAAAAATCTTGAGAAATACATGGAACAAATAGGGGCTGCAATAAGGGTGGAGCACTTGCAGAAAACAGCACTGCTTGGAACCACTCGAATAGTCAGGATGGTGCCCAAAAAATAAGGGGTGTTACCTTAGTTCACTGTTAGTGAACAACTGACATTGTAGTTCATCTCCAGCGTTAGAAGCTGTGCAAAGACAAAATAATGATGATGATGATGATGATGATGATGATGATGATGATGATGATGATGATGATGATGATGATGATGACGACGACGATGACGATGACGACGATGACGACGACGACGACGACGATGACGACGATGATGACGATGATGATGATGACGATGATGACAATGACGACGATGATGACAATGACGACGACGATGATGATGATGAGGATGATGATGATGATGATGATGATTGAACAGATGGATAGGGGAAATAGGTATAAAACCTAGTTTAGTACAGCTCCAGAAAACAGTGTAATTAGGGACAGCTAGAATACTGAGAAGGGTTCTTGGTATCAAAGTTTACTTGTAACCCAATGTTTTCCAACAGTCTAATCTCTTGTGTGTATGTGAAATAATAATAATAATAATCCTTGCTGATGGCACTTCCATGCCTGTAGAGTTTATCTTGAACCAGCAATGCCCCCCACCCCTGGTAGTATTGCTATAATAATGAAAATATGGGTGTTTCATTCATCATCCTTAAATGAACCTTATTCAGGGACCTTTTGAGCAGGATGGGCTACTCGACCTGAAGAAAATTCTGACTGGATCTCACTTGCAAGATCATATACTGTTTATCTTGATATGAGATCACCATGTCACACACATATAGTTGTGATGCATGTGCTTGGTGTACCCTTATCAGATGCGTGGTCATGACAGATATAATGGGCTTCATATATTTGTACCCCAGTGTTACTTTGATGGCATGCACTGCTCACTCACTCAATAACAACAACAACAACAACAACAACAACAACAACAACAACAATAATAATAATAATAATAAGAGCATCATCACACTAGATAAAGCCAATGAAATAAGAGAACTAGACAAAAGCCAACCATACAAATATTTAGGAGTCAATGAACTAGATAGGATACAACACACACAAATGAAAGAAAAAATAAAGAAAGAGTACTATAGACGAGTTAGATCAATTCTAAAAACAGAGCTCAATGCTAAAAACAAGATAATGGGTATCAACACTTTAGCTGTCCAAGTTATAAGCTACAGCTACAATATCCTTAACTGGACACTAAACGAACTATCTAAAATAGACAGGAAAACAAGAAAAATAATGACAGGATATAGGATGCACCACCCAAAATCTGACATAGAAAGGCTATATATACAACGCACAGAAGGTGGCAGGGGTCTTATACAGCTGGAAAACTATTACAATATAACCACCATAGGACTGCAAAAATACCTACTCCAGAAGCAAGGAAAACTAATACAAATAGCCACAAAACACGAGCAAAACAAAAAACTGTTTTCAGTATTTAAGGAAGCTGATAAATACAAACAAGAAATCATACTACCTAACAAATATGAAGAAGAAGAAGAAGAAGAAGAAGAAACAGCAAAAGCTATAAAACAAATGAAATCCAAACTAAAACTAAAACAGCAATGGACCATGATAAAACGATGGCAAGAAAAGCCCCTACATGGTAAATACTGGGCTAAACTAAATGCAAAAGAAATAAACAGAGAAAAATCTCAGCAATGGTTGAGAAGCTCAGGACTCAAAGCAGAGACTGAAGGATTTTTAATTGCTGCACAAGACCAAAGCCTCCCCACCAGAAATCACCAAAAACATATAATGAAAAGAAACATAACAAGTAACTGTAGAATATGTGGAAATGGACAAGAAACAATAAATCATATTATCTCTGGCTACCCAGTCCTGGCTAAGAAGGAATATATTCACAGACACGACAGAGCTGGGACCTATATACACTGGAAGCTATGCCAACACTATGGAATAACAACAGAAAAAAGATGGTATAAACACACGCCAGAAAAGATCCCAGAAAACGAGAAAGCAACCATACTCTGGGATATGCCAATACACACAGATAGAGAAATTAAGGCAAATAGACCAGATATAGTTGCCAAAGATCATGAAGAAAAAAAATGCTTTCTAATTGATGTATCAATACCAGCAGATGACAACGTTTCCCTAAAGGAAATGGAAAAACTTTCAAAATACAAAGACCTGGAAATAGAGGTAACTTGAATGTGGAATCTAAAAACAGAAACAATTTCTATCATAGTAGGTGCCTTAGGTATAATAAAAAAATATTCAGACAAATACATAACAAAAACACCAGGACTTACAAATATATATAACATACAGAAAATTGCACTACTGGGCACTGCACACATCCTACGCAAAACACTTTCAATACAGTAACCATAAGAGCATCACAGCAAACCACAGCACATACCCAAGGCGCACAGAGGTGCGCTCGGTAGTGAAGTGAAAGCCCGTTATAAAAATAAAACTACTGAATAATAATAATAATAATAATAATAATAACAACAACAACAACAACATGTAAACAAAAATGTAGAAGCTATACCTGACCCCTCAACACTAAACACTATCCAAAAATAACCCTGCTAGGAACAACCTACATCCTATGCAAGACACCATCAATTTAATAATACAACCCAAACAGAACAATCCTCAAACACAAGGCACAGTAAATATCTAATAAAATAAACAACCAACATAACAGATACTCTACAGGCTGGATACCCAACAGAAGAACACAGCTTGCACTATACACACAATGCAAACGCTTATATAGCAAAAGACTGCAACCAGACCTCATAACAAAACAAAATGAAGCAATACAATACAGGGAAGAGTTTGCACTCCCCAACAACGAAAAGAACACACAATGCTGCAAACACCCCAGCAATAAGGAGGTGTAACAGGTGATGCAGTAGAAATGCACAACACACACCACTTTAAGAGTAGGAAAGACACCATTAGTACTGTGATATTGGATTTTTATATTCTATGTAGGGAAGAAAGAATTCTATTGGCAGCAAGAAATATCCAAAAAGTCACTTAAACAGTAAGAGAATTCAAGAACAGAAGGAAGAACAAGATAAATAACTGAAAGACAAGGAATTATATGGCCACTTCATGCAACAAACTGAGGATGTTGGAAGTAAAGAATACTGAATCTAAATCACTAATTATTGCTGCTCAATGACAACCAGCAGAATAAATTTGATTATGGCAATGATTGATAAAACTCAGTCAGATATTAAATACAGAATCTGTAGGAAAGGAGACAGAAATATTAATCCTTTCTTAAGTGAATGCTATAAGATTGCACAAAAAAGTGTACAAGCTCACTGAAGAGGTAAAATCACATTGAAACACTGTTTCAGCTGGAGCTTGGCTTAATTTATTTTTACACACAAAATTTATCAAGAGAAATTTTTCTCTGAGAGAAAATCCCACAGATGTTGCCTTTTACATTCTTGTGTCCAAAGTGTTAAAAATAAATGTATGCTTCCTTTTTTTGATCTTCACTATTTTATGTACTTATACTAAATGAAGGCAGCATTTAAATATAATATTATATTTGAAACACTGATATTCTTATATTGTGGATTTATGATAACTATCTCTTATGGCATGTCAGACATAAAAAATATATGCTGTAAGACAATAGAAACTGATATCTTAAATGTAAAAATGACAGCCCATTGGTTGCTGTTAGGTCACAGTGATTACTATCAATCTAATAGGTTGTGTATTCAATTAGCAGATGTGCCCCACTAACACAGCGATACATAGTCTGTGCTAAGCAGTAAGATATTTCCATGATAAAATGACAAATGTATATAGGAAAACATTAAAAAAAAAAGAAAAGATAAAGAAATGTAATATGGTAACATAATCAATCTGATTTCAATCTGTTTCCAGAAAAGTTGCCTGATAGAGTTTGTTAATATTGTAAAATCTGGGAATTGTGAAACAAACTTTTGTAGTTTAGGTACCAGCTGTTTAAATACTGCAAAAAAAGAATATTTCTTTTGAAGTATTCTGCAAAATAAATACCAGCTATATACTGGGACTAATTCAACTGACTTGATTCATTGTTGGTAAATATTGTTTCTGTACTTATGTGAGAATTCATTGTTGTCACTATTATTCATGGTAGTTAAGGCAACAATCTGGCAGAATTGTTAGCATGCTGGATAAAATGCTTAGTAGCATTTCTTTTGGGTTTTATGCTCTCGAGTTCAAATACTGCTGAAGTCAACTTCATCTGTCATCATTTTGGGAGTGATAAAATAAGTATCAGCCAAGTACGGGCATTGATAATCCACTAATCCACTAATCCACTTTCCCCAAAATTTCAGTCTTTGTACTCATAATAGAAAGAATTATTCAAGAAGTTGGATTGACAGAATTGTTATGGACAAAACGTCCAACAGCATTTGTTCTGGTTCTTTACATTCTGAGTTCAAATCTTGCTATGGTCACTTTGGTTTTCATCTTTTGGTATCAATAAAATAAAGTACCTGATAAGTACTATGGGCAATGTAACTGACTCATTTCCCCCAACAAATTTCTAACCTTGTGCCGTAAATAATAATTCTTAGAAAAGATTATGCATGGCAATGAATCTGTAGAATCTTTAGAATGTTAGACAAAATACCTTTTGGTACTTGTTCCAGCTCTTTACATATTGTGTTCAAATCCTGCCAGGGTCAACTTTGCCTTTCATCCTTCTGAAGCCAATAAGATAAAGTACCAGTCAAATACTGATATCGATGGTACAGACTAATCCCCACCCTACTCAAAGTTACTAGCTTTGTGCTTATGTTAGAAACGGTTATTATTCAGAATGATAGATGTCAGAATCTGTAGAGCTTTGAATAAAATGCCTTATGGTATTTAGTTATATCTCATTACATTCTGGGTTCAAATCCTGCCAGTAAACAACTTTTCTTCCCAGGGTCTGATGAATCAAAGTAAAGGGTCAGCTGGAAAGTTCATAGTTTGACTATGAAGGAGTGATGCTAGAGCTGTGAAATTTTGTATGCATAAATTTTAACACTTCTTATTGATAACTGCATTGTTTCTTTCCAAGTAAACTGACATGTGACTGTTCAAAGAAGACTTCAAAAGTAACTAGTAGCAACTTCTCTTGAAAATGCATCAAAATTTGGCATTGTGGTGTTATCAAGTATCTGCAGAAAAAAAAGGGTTTAGCCTCCGGGGACATTCATTGCTACATTAGAGAATGATGCTCCAGCAAAAGTGGGCAGCTGAATTTAGGAGGAGGAAGAGAGAGTCTGGCAGATAACCCAAGGTTTGGACATCCAGCAACTGCCAACACTGAGGAAAACATCCCTCCTCACTTACTCCAAAGAAGGTCAAGGTCATTTCATCTGCAGAGAAGGTGAAGGCCTGAGTTTTTTGGAATGCAAAAGGCATTGTATTTATTGACTATCTTCAAAAGGGCCACATCAACAATGGAGAGTACTTTACCTATTTGCTGAGGCAGTTATGAAAGGCTACCAAGACCAAATGCCCAGGAAATCTGACAAGAGGGGTTTTGTTTCATCAGGACAATGCTCCAGCACACACATCCTTGGCTTCAATGGTTGCTGTGTGTGATTGTCACTTTAAACTGGTTATTAACGCTTTCTATTCTCCTAATTTGGCCCCATCTGATTATCATCTGTTCCCCAACATAAAGAAAGATTTGGCTACGAACCAGTGATATCATATCTGCAGTTGATGACTTTTTTGATCAACTGGATGAAAGTTTCTTCTTCAGTGGGTTCCAAGCACTGCAACACTGATGGAAGAAGTGTGTGGACTGAAAGGGGGACTATGTTGAAAAATAAACCTCATTTGGTCACGTTCCTCCATGAGAATATCTTGCTCAGCCTATGAACTTTTCAGCTAACTTTTGTAATAGCTGACTTCTTTTAAGATGACAGGGTGTGATTTGAGGAAGATTTGGTTTTTATTTCTAGCAAGCCATATGACCACAAAAAAGCCTTCTCATTGGCTTAAATATGAAATAGATGTTACTATCTTTGTTGCTCTTTTTAGCTCCAGGCCAGCACTAACTAAACAGAACTGTGATTGTAGGTTTTCCAGCTGCGATTATTCTGTCTTACTTTCAAGAACTCCAATATATGCCCTTGTATTTCAAAGAAAAATAATGGTAAGGTGTGCTTTGTGGGAGAATAGGTTGCTCTGTCTCACAAGACTAAAACCACATGCAGGCTCTTTCATTTGCTTCAATACTATTGTTCAAATCCTGCTGAGGTTGACTTTGGCTTTCATCCTTCTGGAGCCAATGAAATAAGTTAAGCACTGCGGTTGATTTAATTAACTAGCACCTTCCTCCAATTATTATTATTATTATTATTATTATTATTATTATTATTATTATTAGTAGTAGTAGTAGTAGTAGTAGTAGTAGTAGTAGTAGTAGTATTGAGTGAGAGAGCAGTGCATGCCATCAAAATATACGAAGCCTATTATACCCATCATGACTACCCGTCTAATAAGGGTACACCAGGCACATGCATCACAACCATATGTACGCGACATGGTGATCTCATATCAAGATAAACAATGCATGACCTCGCAGGTGGGGCCCAATTAGAATTTTCTTCAGGTCGAGTAGCCCATCCCGTTCAAAAGGTCCATGAATAAGATTTGTTTAAGGATGTTGAGCAAAACACCCATGTTTCCAAAGGTGAATTATTCAAACCCCAAAGAATTCCTCTCAACACATGACTATGATCCCCCCCCCCCGCTACCCCGCTACTTCTGCTCATGATCAGAGATGCACATATTGTCAGCCACCAAGGGACATGCTCAACTGGTTAAGGTCAAACAACTGACAAGCAAATCTGTGGTATAAAGCAGAATATTTGCTGTAGCCCATCTTTTATGCCAAGACAAAACAATGTACATGATAACACTTCCAATCAATTGAGATCAGAAGTCATGAGAGTCACTGCCTGGTACTGCATCAGGGCAGTTATTATTATTATTATTATTATTATTATTATTATTATTATTATTATTATTATTATTATTATTAAAAGCTGTCAAAAGCTGCAGCCCCATCTCAACACTCTCCCTAGATATATACTACAACCATATCAAATTAATAAACACACACTTCTATATATTATTATTATTACTATTATTATTATTATTGAGAGAGAGACAAGTGCATGCTATCAAAGTGATACTGGGATACAAATATACGAAGCTCAATATATCCATCATGACTACTTGTCTGATAAGGGTACACCAGGAACATGTATCCCAACCATATGTGCGTGACATGGTGATCTTATATCAAGATAAACAGCATATGACCTTGCAGGTGGAGGCTCAGTTAGAATTTTTTGCAGGTCGAGTAGCCCATCCTAATCAAAAGGTCCCTGAATAAGGTTTGTTTAAGGATGATGAATGAAACACCCTATTATCATTATTACAGCAGTGCTACTGGGTTGGGGTGGGGAGATTACTGGTTCAAGGTAACCTCTACTGGCATGGAAGTGCCATCAGTCAGGCTTGCCCGAGATGCATGCAGAGTGAGAAAACTGTTCTGCATGCTCTCATCTAGTGTCCAAGCATTGCTGATTTGTGGGTTTATGTCAAACACTTGCTGTTACATGTAGGATGGATCTAGCTATTGACTGAGTCCATTGTAAAGATGGTCCTGCTGCCTTCCTTTGGCCAGGAAGGGCATACAGTGTTTCTTTGCTTGGTAGCCTTAGTGAAAGAAACTGTGTGGTGGACCAGATTGAAAGGGCTGAAGATAGATACTTTCCTCATTGGCCAAGCCCTCGGCAAGTTCTTCAAGGTTTACTTGAAAAGAAAAGTGAGGGTAGAAAGGGAAGTGCTGCCTCCCAGTAATTTTGTTAAAAGGTGGGTGAATGTTGAAAGAATAGTCTGAGTGAATGCAACTACTCTAATTATGCACCTGTAGGTTGAAGGATGATGATGTGGAGAGAGTACTTGCCTTAGCAGTCAGGATGACTGTGGTTTTGTGGTGTCTCCATGAGCAGCCATAAGAATTCTCGCTCTTTGGGGGAATTATTCATTGTTATAATTTTATATTGTTAATGTTTTTTTTTTGTTTTTTTACACACCTTCTATGTAACCCCACATTGTACTGTCCTGTACCATTTGTTGCTGATGTTGTTGTTGTTGTTATTGTTATTGTTGTTGTTGTTGTTATAAGGTGGTGAGCTGGCAGAATTGTTAGCACGCTGGATGAAATGCTTAGTGGTATTTCGCCTGTTGCTACATTCTGAGTTCAAATTCCGCTGAGGTCAACTTTACCTTTCATCCTTTTGGGGGTCAATAAAATAAGTACCAGTTGAACACTGGGGTCGATGTAATCAACTCATCCCCTCCCACCAAAATTGCTGTCAAGTGAATTCCATCAGGAATCATAACAGAAATGTTATGATTTATACAGAAGGTGGGACATGTATAGATTCCCATTTGGTGTACGTGGCAGAATGCACGAAACACAACTTGATTTATGCTGGTTGTACAACAGAACAATTAAACAAAAGATTTAATGGGGACAGATATCATGTCAGGCAGAGTAACAGCAGTTCAACAGAACTTCCCAAACATTTTGCTTCAAATGGCTGCAATTTTGAAAAAGACTTGAAAATGCATATTTTCAGAAAATATTCTGAATCTGCTTCACTTTCAATACTCAAAATGCATGAAGAGAAATAATTTTGTGGATTATTAACATCATGCCCTGGAGGAATGAATAAAATGACAGGAGAATATCATCAAATTTATACAAAATTGTTTAATTAAATATTCTTTTCTTTTTCTTTTTTCTTCCCTTTTTTTTCTCCCTTTTTTTCCCGTCTTTTTCTTTTGCCAGTTATAAAATTAAACCTTAAAGACTGATGATGTCATTCCATCAATGTATGGACGCTGGTTGCTCTCGTTCATACTTTAGATCTGAATTTCTGTAATTTTGAATTTTTATAACTTTTTATTTTGAACTCGACAAAGACAGACTTAACTGTTGAAATAGTGTTCAACAAATAAAACATCCATTGCAATCACATCACACTCTTCGTCTTGTCTGTTTACCTTTGTGAAGAGTTACATCAATCCTTTTAAATTATTATTATTATTATTATTATTATTATTATTATTATTATTATTATTATTATTATTATTTTCATATACACTCAACAGATTAGTTTGTTGGATAAGAAAAAAGTCCTAACACAGGGCTACAAGTTACCTTAGATGCCAAGAACTCTCCTAAGTATCTTAGCTGTCCCTAATAACACTGTTTTCTGGAGCTGTACTACACCAGGTTTTATACCTATTTCCCTATCCATCTGTTCAGATTTTTAGGGATAGTTCCTAGTGCAACTATAACTACTGGGATATATTTTACCAGCACTTTCCATTGTCTTTGTAATTCAATAGTGAGGTCTTGGTACTTTGCTCCTTTTTCTATACTTCTCATATTAATGTTTTCATCATTTGGGACTGTAAAATCAATTATCTGGCACTTTCTATTCTCTTTATCTACTATTACCAAATCAGGTCATTTAGCTTCTATTACTCTGTCAATCTGAATGTTGAAGTCCCACAACATGTTATATTTCTTACTTTCTAGCACTTTATTAGGTTCATGTTCATACCCTTTACCTGTATGTTCAAATCCTAGCTTTCTACGTAGCTCCCAGTGAATTAGTCTCCTTAGATTGTCATGTCTTTTCTTGTATTTTTTCTGTGCCAGCATGCTGCTTTCACTTACTATGTGAGTAACACTTTCCTCTTTTGATTTGTATAATCTACATTGGGAATGTACTTGGTTTTTGTCTATCTTGGCTTTTATCCAATTAGTCCTTAGTGCTTGATCTTGTGCAGCTATTAACAAACTTTCTGTCTCTCTCTTCAGCTTTCCTTTCTGCAACTATAACATGTCTCACTACTACTATTTGTTGCAACTATCTTTGGGAATCTACCATGCAAAACCTTCTCCTGCAAGTCAGATAATTTCTGCTCTTTTTTCTGGTTTTTAACTTCATTTGGGTTTCTGGTTTCCCTATGTATTGCTGTGACTCTAGCAGCTTTTAATAAACTTTCTTCACTATTACCTACATAGGAGCCTATATCTACTCTAGCTAATTCCATGTAGTCTTCTACTGATATTAACCCTCTTCCACCTTCCTTTCCAGGTAGGTATTATCTTGCTACTTCTGCCCTTGGGTGGAGTCCTGCATTCATATTGAATTCCTTCTGCCTCGCTTTGCTAATTCAGTTTTTGTCCAATCTATAAAAGCTGCTGAGTATCTAAGTAATGATACTGCCCAACTATTTACAGCCTTCATTAGATTCAGACCATTTAGCCTTGACTTCATTAGCTTCTTCACCCTTCTGATGTACTCCTTCTCAATTTTCGTCTTCATTTCTGTAGTTAGTACCCAGTCAGATTCTAATACTCCTAGATACTTACAATTCTCTCCTCCTTTCAATGATTTTAATGTCTGGCCATCTGGTAATTGGATGCCTTTTCTGTTGACTACCTGTCCCCTTCTCATGACTAATATTGCACACTTATTTATGCCAAATTCTTTGCCTGTATCTTTGCTGAAGAGTCTTACAGTCTGTATTAAGGAATCTATCTCTTTCATTCTTACAGTCCATGTAGAGCAAATGATTAATTTTTCCATTACTATTTCTGAACTGATACCCTGCCTTTGCCTTCCTTAATACTAAACTGAGGGGGATCAAACATAAGACAAATATTGAAGGGGACAACGAATTCCCCTAGAAAATTCCTTATTATTATTATTATTATCATTATTCATTACTATTGCCTTTGCACAGCTTCTAACGCTGGAGATGTACTACAGTGTCAGCTGTTCACTACCAGTGAAGTAACGTAACACCTTTTATTTTTCAAGCACCTTCCGGAGTATTCGTGCGGTTCCAAGCAGTGCTGTTTTCTGCAAGTGCTCCGCCTTAGTGCAACCTCTATTTGTTCCACATGCTTCTTGAGATTTTTGCTCACTGTTCCCAGGGCTCCGATAATTATCGGTACTACTGCTACCTTTTTCATCGACCACAACTGCCCAACTTCCCAAGCTAACCTGTCAAATCGCTTGACTTTTCTTTCTTCATTATCACATACCTTGTTGTCAGCTGGGCATGCTATATGTATGATCCAGCATAGTTTGTTTTCTTTCTCAATTAAGACTATGTCTGGTCTTCTATTCTCCATCTCATGGTTGCGCTGAATCATAAAATCCCCTTAGGATCTTTGCATTTCTATTTTTGATGATGCCTTCAGGTTTGTGGTCATACCAATTTTTTGCTCTATCAAGTCCATACTTGTTGCAAAGTATCCAATGGACAATCCTTGCTATATTGTCATAATGTCTCTTATATTCTTTCTGGGCTAGTGGTGTACATTGGTTGGTAATATGCCATACGGTTTCACTGTTTTGTCCACAGATTCTGCACTTATCACTTTCTGTGGACAAAATGGTGAAACCGTATGGCATATTACCAGCCAATGTACGCCACTATTATTATTATTATTATTATTATTATTATTATTATCATATAATTGTTCAATATTTGGTCAGTTGATGCACATTTCTACTGCATCACCTGCTACACCTCCGCGTTGCTAGGGTGTGTGCAGCATTGTGTGTTCTTTTCTGCTGTTGGATGTGTGCAAACTTTTCCCAGTACTGTATTGTGTTAGTTTTTTTCTTTTGAGGTGTGATGCAGTCTTTTGTTGTGTTACTGTTTGTATTGTGTGTTGAGTGTGTAATGCATTGGTTAATTATAGCTTTTACATTTTTGTTCATGTTTTTTTATCATGCTTAATGCTCTAATTATTATTAGTATTGTTTTTATCATCATCATCATCATCATCATCATCATCATTATTATTATTATTATTATTATTATTTACTTTTAATCTGCATGTTTGTTACAATCACTTACTGAGACACACCCAGCGTCCTAGGGTGAGTGAAGGATAAGAAATGTTACAGTATGACTGAAAGCTTGGGAGGGGAAGTGGCTGGGTTAGTAGCAAAATATCTTCACGTAATACAACACAGACATTTAAATTGATAGGGTTTTTCTAAGGATGTAAGCAGTACTTGTCAGCACAATCTTTTGGATTTCTTTGAGACATGGATCTTCTGGGATGCTATCTAGATGTTTCTGACATCCCTTTTTTTTTTATCATACCTAAGGCACTTACAATGACAGGAACACTTCTTGCTTTCAGATACCACATCTTTTGTATTTCCATTTCCAGGTCCTTATATTTACTATATATACTCAGCCATAAGTTGCACATTTTTTCCCTGAAATTTTCACCTAAAGTTGGGGGTGTGACTTATAAGCGCATCCTATAAAAAAAATCTTCAGATATTTTCTAGGTACAATCCATATCTGAAGTTCCAACACTTGGAATAACTGAAAAGGATAAAATTTTACATTATAAACAACAGTTTCTAAAATGTATAGACTTAATGGTATAACAGTTGTTGTAAGTCATCTTCAGCTTACTGAAAGCTTGGTTACTGAACAACAACTATGTTGGTGTAATTCCTAATTGAACTTTGCTCTTCAACATCAAAAAAGTCACTGCAATTTATAGTTGGGTCAATGATAAAATTCCCAATTTGAACCTTGTAAGTCAGGGGTACATCTTATAGGTGAGGCTGTTTTATAGTCAAGTATACACGGTACTTAATTTGTCAAATTCCTTTACAGATATATTTTTTATCAGTGGGAACACTTACATCTATTAGTCTACAAATATTTTCTTCTTTGTCTTTAATAATTATGTCTGGTCAATTAGTCTGGCTCATTCTGTTAGTGTTGACCGGAAAATCCCTGAGGGTATTGACGTTTTTACCTTCAATGATTGGCTCAGGATGATGTTCATACCAGTAAGCAGGAGTGCTAATTTTATAGTGTTTACATATTTTCCAATGTAAATATTGTCTTACTCTATCGTGGCAATCTTTGTATTCGTTTGGTGTCAGTACAGGACACCCCAAAACAAGATGGTCTATTGTTTCATCAAATGTGTTGCAGAATCTGCATTTAGGGTCAGAACCATTTTGAAGAATGTTAGCCTGGTAGTTTCTGGTAAGCAAGCTTTGAAACCTGCAGTCTCTGCTTTCAGTCCTGAACTTTTCAACCACTGTGGGGTTGTTGCTTGGTCTACATCAGCATTTTGACTTTGAAGTATATATTGTTTATGCAGAGGCTTCTGGCCCCATTGCTCTTCAATTCATTTCTGTCCATTCTTATTTGCAGTCTGCTTGATCTGTTTCGCTTGATTGGTGGCAGCCTGTACATGATAACACTTCCAATTAGTTAAGATCAGAGAGCCACAGCCTGGTACTGCATCAGGGCATTACTATCACAATCAACTTCATCGTCATTATTATTATTGTTGTTAAGGTGGTAAGCTGGCAGAATCGTTAGTATGCTGGGCAAAATGTTTAGCGGCATTTTGTCCATCTTTACGTTCTGAGTTCAAATTCTGTCATGGTTGACTTCCCATTTCATCTTTTTGGGGTCAATAAAATAGGTACCAGATGAGCATTGGGTTCAGTGTAATTGACTTACCCCCTCCCCTGAGATTGCTGGCCTTTTGACAAAATTTGAAATCATTATCATTATCGTTGTTCTTTCCAGGTAAAATCATTTCATAAAATAAAAGTAAAATACCTGTCATGTACTGGGGTTGATTTATTTAACTCTATTAAACCACTAAATTCAAAGTTTTGCACCTATATTATAAGTCAATATTATTGATTATGTTAAAAATCATAAATTCACATAAAAAAAAACCCATCCCACTCTATCCTCATTGTGAAGTGGGTTTAGAAAACTTCTTAGTTAACAGTGAAACCTAAGACTGGCTGTCTTTGTAACAGGTGGTTTACCCACAATGCCAATGTGTGTCATATGTTACCATGTGTCGTTTAATTATATTCTGATATGTAACATTAATAAAATTTCTTTAAACAAATTCCTGGATTAATTGACCCGAAAAGAATAAAGCTGAGGGTGGAGTACATACAGAAATAAAAATTTCTTTTAATAAGAGACAAAAACAAAACAATGTGACCTTTATGAACATAAAACACCTTAAAAACTTAAATAATGTTTTGTAATTCATACTGATTAAGAATTTGCAGTGTATGGACTTTGGGGTAGGTAGAGTGTGCAGCTCACCCTTGCAAGCAGTTGTAGAACTGTATGCTTTACAAATGTCTTGTTTGCTCGCAGTATCTAGTTTAATTCCTCATGATAAGGATAAAAAATGAGTTCTGCAGTGTATCTAAGAATAACTTGTTTTCCATAGGGAAAATCTTTGGTAGCTACTTGCCATCACCAGATGAATTATTTTAAAATACTGCTGAACCATGTTATTAAATTTTGGAGAAAGCCTACATTATTTAGTTAATTAATTAAATTGTTTATCAAATGTTATTCATAAAATAGAGAGACAAACCAACTACATGAACATCAGGATTGCATTTCTTTAAAACAAAATTCTGTATACTGCTGGGTCTATTTATTGGTTCTTAACCCTTCAACATTCAGATTACTCTGTCAAATATATTGCATTCACATAGTTTTGAATTAATCATGCATTATCTTGTAGCTTTGAGATTTCAATGATGTAATTGTTTATCTTTAGAATGATATTGTAGGGTAAATGTGAAAGGCTGGATTTAGCCAGTTTTAACATAAAACAACTTGAATATTTGAGCTAGATGTTGCTGGTTCAAATGCTAAGGGGTTTAACATAGTTTTATGTTGATATAAAACAAGAAAGTCATCCTTAATTAAATTAAAAGATAATACATGGAAGGACAAATACAGAGAGAAAAATCTGATGAAAGGTCTCATTTTATTATAGTTTTTGTTTCCCTTGTCATTAAAAAAAAGACCCTTAATTGTAAATGTTAATTTAATCAATGAAAAATTTTGAAAATGATTATGAAAAATTAAGTCCTACAAATGTAAACTGAAAAGAATCTAATGAAAACAAAATGATAGTAAATTTCTGCTTGCCTGATGCAAACAAAGAATAATTTTCTTAATTTTATTTAATTTGTTTTACATTAGCATAAACATAAGTATTACACATGAAGTGTAACCATTTCAACTGGGAGCCTAAATCAACTAGTGGGCTAACTTTGGTAGGAACTTACAAATTAAAAACTTACAAATTAAAAACTTCCAATGATTTTGTATTTGATCATTTGCAACTTCAGTTTTTCAAAAGGAAAGCAATAATATCAGTTCTTCACAAGCAAAAAAAGTTACAATACTAACTGGGATTCCCAGTGGAACCATTTCATTTTAGAAACATTGATAACACCTTTGAAAAAGGCAAAAACCTTCAGCTTCTCTTCATTTTCTTTCTCTCTTAAAAAAAAGTCTCAGATTTCATACATTTAGAATTACTGTTTCTTTTTTTTTCTTTTTTTTTATACATGGGTACAAGATTCGTGTTTCTAGAAGAGGAGCAGAATTGAATCAGCACAATATATTATTTGTATTCATTCTATAACTCCCTTCATCATGATGCATTATAAATGTCAGTAGTTAATTAAATATATATCAGAAGTTAATTAAATATATAAATGTCATCAGTAAGAGACAAAATAATGTAATTAATGAGTTTTTAAAAGATTTTTTTTAAAGTAAAGTGTAAAGTGTTTTTTAAAGGTTTTGTCTATAGGAAAGGGTTATGCCTATGTTCATTGCAGACCCTCCACCCCCAAAGATGGTGAGATTGACACAGTTCCTTGTGAATAACAAGTTGATAGCTGCAGGAATTCCATGAGGAAAGGGGAAATTCCTGAGAGGTGATTTTCTGGGAGAAAGCACTCAATATAGAGATGAGTGCTAGGTTGGGAAATGGGTGGTGGGTAGACTCAATATGGGTAATGAGAGAAGGAAAGACAAGTGAGCTGGGAATGGCTGAGGGAGATTAAGCATGGCAAAACTTTCTACAATTTCTACCAAGTAGTAACATTCAGGTCATAAACCATTGCTCAAATTAGGAACTGTTAGGAAGAAATTATTGTAATACATGTTAAAAAATTACAAAAAAAAAAAAAAGAATTAAAATTCTGGTTTTGTTCTGTTTAATGTTTTTTTTTTACTCAAAACTTTGTTACATGGCTATTCATGTTGAGGTGTTGTTTCAGTTTGAAACAGACATAATATTTAGATTAACATCATATATACCAACCAAACAGTGGAGATCCTTTCACAGCTTACAGTCATTCATTGGGTTGTTTACTCAACATTGCTTTTGTTTTTTGTTTTCTATTCTCTATTGATATAAAGCAGAGACAAAACTTAAAACTCATCGATATCTGTCTTGAAGGACATTTCATCCAGACAACTTTCCATTTACACTGATATAGGATTTCCTACAAGGTAAGTAAGAAGTAAGGGCTAAATGGTCTGTTGAAGAATTCAATGCATTACTTGATAAATTGTGTATGAACTTCCAGTCTGTGTATCCCACGTCCACTACATGTCAACATCTAACCGGTCAAGTGTGCTTTCTTACTGAGTATCTTCATTATTTCTTCCTTCATCTAAATATCAAAATAATTGTAAAGAAAAACAAGAAGAGAGAAAGAAGGAAAGAACAAAGCTAAGCTTTTCAATGTCGAGGAAAGCCAAACTGAGGATTGTCCCCTGGTTTTAAGGAAGTTAACTTTTCTGTAAAAAAAGTTTTCAAAATCAAAACTTGACTAATGCTAGCTACACATATAATGGAGGTAAGACCAAGTGACCACCATAAAACATGAGTGTTCAAGGTTTCGGCTGTGTGACGTCCGACTGCTTCACGTAGTCTGTAATTCTTTTGATGGTTAACAACTTTGGTCATGCTTTCATGAACAATGTTGCAAGAAGATTCAGCTGAGGTTGGTGCTGACGGTTTTTTAATGCCCATTTCAACAGCCAAATTATCAATTTCTTCGCCTTGAATACTAAAGAAAACAATTTTATGTGTTAAGCTAGAAAATTCATTGCTGAAACAAAATTTATAAACTCCTGAGGAGCTGTTGATTTTCAAGCGATCTTCCTGTCGACGCATTTCTTTATAGATGATTCGACCATTTGGTGAGATTAATGAAACATCAATGTCCTTATTACCACCTCTGATTACTTTGTAAGTAAATATATAAGGTTCAGATCTTTCAAACTCATGCATAAAGCACCAAGCAGCATTATCTTTTAATTCAATTGTCAGTGATATTTGTTCTGCAGAAATAACTGCTGATGACATCAATACAAAAGTGGCCACAATTAAATGAAACATATTTATATTTAAATAATTGCTTTGAGAATATTTGATCATCTTGAAAATTTTAAGGGTTATTTGTATTATACTTTTGAATTCTTTCTCAAACAATCACAGTAGTTAAGTCATGTAAAAGAATGAAATTCATGAAAAGAAATGCTTATTTATGTATACACACACAGAAGTACATACATACACACAGAGAAATATTTTTTAAAGTTTTTCATCCATCAAAAATACAGTTAACATTGAATGCAAAGGTTGAAAATGGCTATGGACATACCACTTTTTATAAATTTTGGAATGATAGGAAAATTACTTCCAGGAAGAAAAGTGTCGGAACCAGTATAATTTTTTTCCCCTTTCCTTTTCAATCTTTTTTTTTATAATATTCAAAGCTTGTATTTTCAGGCTTATTCTCTTCTATTTTCTAATTCTCTGTTAATTTCTCTCAATTCGTATCTCTTATGTTTTTCCTTTATAATTGTAATTTATGTTTCCTATATCAGTCCATGATATATTCTGTCTATAAATAAGAACAATCTTCTCCAAAGGTAAAGTTATCCACAAAACGTTGGCCAAGAAACTGTCAGCATTCCATGTTTGTTTTGAAGGTGGAGTGAAAAAATGAACAAATGACGTGAACTGGAATTAACCACGTGGAAAGTTAGAAAATGGAGAGGTTTTAGAATAGATTTTACATGGTGTCATTTGTTATTGATTCCTTGCCACGCGAACACAAAGCTGTTAGGCATCATTATGCTGTTGGCAAGTCATACTGCAATAGCAACAGATGGTCCTTCTTGTCCCTACCTGGCCAACTGTCCAAATAGTTCTTTGTTAGATCAGATGTCAAAGTGTGTAAACATTCAGACACATGCAGACAATAAAATACTTAATATTAATAGTAATAATTTAAAGTGAAGCATTTGTATACATATGCATAAGCATTTGTGCATATATATATATATATATATATATATATATATATATATATATATATATGTATATGTATATATATATATATATATATATATATATATATATATATATATATATATATATATATATATGTATATATGTATATATATGTATATATATATATATATATATATGTGTGTGTGTGTGTATATATATATATATATGTATATATATATATATGTATATATATATATATATATATATATATATATATATATATATATATGTGTGTGTGTGTGTGTGTGTGTGTGTGTGTGTGTATATATATATATATGTATATATATATATATATATATATATATGTATGTATGTATATATGTGTGTATATATATATATATATATATATATATATATATATACATATATATATGGGGGGGGTATCATCATCATCATTTTTAACATCAACTTTTCTTTGTTTGCATGTGTCAGACAGAATTTAATGAGACAGATTCTTTTTATGATTGAATGTTCTTTCTATCATCAAGTCCCACCTTGGAAACTCATCAAGTTTCCAAATAAGACAATATTTCCTCATGGTCAGATATATTTTTCACAAAATATTGGAAATGAACCACATGGTTTTGCATGAAGGTGATTTTTATTTTATAACTGTTGCATACTATCAAGACAAAGAGACACTAACACATTCACACATTAGCATGGGTCTGTGGTTAAGATGGTTTTCAGGTTGAGTTACTTTAGGTGATTTCAGGTTGAGTCCTTTTAGGTGGGACCTTGAGCATGCATTGCCTACTATAGGTCCAGGCTGACTAATGTCTTGTGAATGGATTTGATAGGTGGAAACTAAAAGAAGCCTACAATATATGCATGCATATGTGTGTGTGTGTGTGTGTGTGTGTGTGTGTTCATGTCTTGACAGTGTGCAACAGTCGTAAATGAGTAGCACTGTCATACAAGTGGTGTTATTCCTTCTCGACCTTCCATGGAAACATATCTGGCCATTGGGAAACATTACCTTTCTTGGTGACAGCAAGGGTTGTAGAAAACATGTCTTGATAAATTCTGTTTAGTGAATGCAAACATGGAAAAGTGGACACTAAATCAATGTTGATGATGAAGATACTTATTAATAGGTAGAGCACAATTATTCATATGCAAGTACAACTAGCTTTCTGTAAGAAGCAGTTCCTAAGTTTGTTTGTAGAAAAATTCTACATTTTCATTAAGGCTGTCTAAATAACAAATAAATGATTCAAGATGCGTATTCTGTGAAATTTTGTGTAAGATGAGAATGTCAGAGGAAATATTCAACAAGCTCCTACAAAACTTAACAGAGCTGTCATCTTGAATAATTCATTCATTATTTAGACAAGTACAGGCATGGCTGTGTGGTAAGAAGCTTGCTTCCCAACCACATGGTTCTGGGCAAGTGTCTTCTACTATAGCATCAGGTTGACCAAAGTCTTATGAGTGGATTTGGTAGATGGAAACTGAAAGAAGCCTGTTGTATATATATATGTATATATATATATATATATATATATATATATATATATATATATATATATATATATATATATATATGTGTGTGTGTGTGTGTGTGTGTGTGTGTGTATATCCCAAGACTTTCATTCCGCTCTCCCACCCCACCTTATATAAACTAGCTCATTCAGATTCCTCTACCTCATATTTTAATACCTCACCACATGGAGTAGAAACCAGATGTTCAGATAAGTAGCCTTATTTTCCAACCTAGCATCTAAAACCTCTTTTTCAGCACAATTTATTATAAAAAATTACTTTATTATTTCATTTCATTATCTTTCTATGCAAACACAGTTTCATCTTCCATGCCGTATGTTTAGAGAAAAAAACTTAAGATCCCTTTGCTCAATTCAACTCTCCCTCTTTCTCTCTCTCTTTCACACTCATTTATTATTGTCATTTATTCATTCATTTATCTAATTTTGTCACAGTTTGGTTGACCAAAAACTGTTGGTTATAGCTCTAGTTAAGGATTCAAATACCCAATTCTATCTGATTATCATCATTAATATTCTCTCACACCGGCAGCCTGAGTTTTTACTGTTTCACATTGCTGTTTCATGGTGCACCCACCAATCCCACCCCCACCACCTGTACCAGAAGTCTCTATCCTCTGACCTCTATTGGATGTCTCTCCCATGAACACCTCCAAAGGCTTAATGTTCCTCCATCCCTACTTAGGGGTCTATCTTCTATGTAATGTAGTGATTATGTAGCACATAAAATGATGGTGTAATGTATGCAGGTTGAAGGCCATTGTTCATTTATGAGTTCTGCCAAATGCGAGCTTTCTTTTCTGGTGCATGATGCTGCTGTCCCCTATCTCAGGGTCTCACAGGCCCACACCTCCCACACCCTCAGAGTTGGCACACTTAATGTCAGCACATCAAAAGGTAGGTCTGGTGAGATTGTTGAGATGCTTGAACAGAGATGTGTAGGTTTGTGCTGCATCCAAGAAGAAAGGTGGAGAAGAAGTTCTGCTAGGTTCCTCACAGGCAAAGAACATAGGTGTAAGATTTTCTGGGCAGGGAACACTGACGGGGTGGGGGTGGGAGGCGCGAGTATACTTCTTGCAGAGAAATGGGTTGATAAGGTAATTGAGGTTGTCAGAGTCTGTGATAGAATACTTAAGATTAGATTATATATACATGTAGATGTAGGTATGTACATATATGTACGTATATGTGCATATACTCACATATTATTTGTATTATTATACATATATATATATACATACACACACACATGCATATGTGTGTATGTGTTGTGTTTGTCACCTATCACATTTGACAACCAGTATTGGTTTGTTTACATCCCTATAACTTAGCAGTTCTGCAAAAGTAACTGATAGAATAAGTACCCGACTTTGACAAAAAAAGTGTAGGGGTTGATTTTTTTAAACTAGAACCCTTCAGAGCAGTGTCCCAGAATGACTGCAGTCCAATGACTGAAACAAAATAAAAGAAACAAAGAGTTTTAAAAATCCATGCAGACAGACACACATACACTTTCTTGTTGTAAGAAATACAGTTTCTGAGAAGTGTAGGAACTATGACATTTGTAGATCTCGTAAAACTTGTTAGATTAGTGCAGTCAATGTTTATTTTAAAATTCTGTAGGAAGATACTTGAAGAAAAAAACAACAAAAACCAAAAATTTTAATGTTGCTGTGAGAGATAATCAGAGATTCGAGGCTGGAACCATCAATGATTTTGTATTTTGTGACTTTATACATTGACACAGTGTGTAGTGCAAGATTTCACTTGATATATGTGGCAATCGTATCTTTTTTGCTATAGAAGTAGATGAAGTTTCCATTGCAAACACACCAACATCGGTTGTCAAATGATGGAGGGACAAACAGAGACACAAACACACACATATATATACATATATACGATGGGCTTCTCTCAGTTTCCATCTATGAAATCCACGCACAAGGCTTTGGTTGACTCGAGGTTATAGTAGAAGACACTCTATAAAGTATAGAGTTGGCAACTTTTCTTCCCCACCCATTTTGTAGGAGTAATACCCATTTTTCTGGGCTCTTTTCACAGCTATACCCCGTTTGAAATTTGCATTAGTTTTTGTATGAAAAAAGAAAAAAAAACAGAAGGGAGTGGGGTTTGTTTGTAGTTTCTAAAGAAAACGTTAAACATACCTAAAAAAAAAATACGGTCTTTTCCCCCAACTAAAAGAAATGAAGAACTATCAAACAAGGCAAATAAGTACAGGGGGTGGGGGAAAGAAGAAAGAACTAACACTTGATCCTTCTAGAACTCCCAGAATGGAAACCTAAACACCTAATAAACTTTCCCTTCTATTCATTACTAAATCTCTTTCACTCTTCATTGTTAAAAGTAAAGAAGCTAGAAAAGACCGATCGTATTTCAGTCTAATTGTCATTTTAAATGACTGAGGCTTTCCTTTTCTTGTCTCTATTGCTTCACTCCTTTTCTCCATGGTTAAGAGAGTGAAGGTGCGTGGCTCAGTGGTTAAGGGTATTTGGCCCACGATCGTATGGTCATGAGTATGATTCCTGGCAGTACACTGTTTTCCTGAGCAAGGCACTCTACTTCACCTGGCAAAAATGAGTTGTAGCTGTAATTGAAAGGGGCCAGCCTTGTCACATTCTGTGTGAGGCTGAATCTCCCTGAGAACTACGTTAATGGCATGCATGTCTGTGGAGTACTCAGCCACTTGCACGTTAATTTTACAAGCAGTTGTAAAATCATAACAGATAAACAGGAACCTTTTCATCGTAACTGACAGAATACCATTCTTTAAAAAGAGTGAAAGGAAAGGAAATGTTTCATATCATAAAGCAAAAATATGTGTTTAGTATAAGCAGTGAAAGCTAAGATGAAATAATTGCTATTCTGTCATGTAGTGACTTCACCCTTGACTCACACTCAATTTAATAACAACATGCGCATCAGTATTTATCAAAGGGCTTGGCCTCCAGATCTGTGAGACCCACAAATGCTGCTGTTAGGACTTGATTAACCCCCATAGTGACCCTAACGACTAAAAAGATTTTCCTGCCCCTATATAGGATCTTTTTTGGTTTTCTTCCAACCACTTGGAGGTTTATCGTGCTCCAGTCCACTCAGCTGGCCAAAATGAATTGTAGTTGTAATTGAAAGGGGCCAGCCTTGTCAGATTCTGTGTGAGGCTGAATCACCTTGAGAACTGTGTTAATGGTATGCATGTCTGTGGAATACTCAGCCACTTGCACATTAATTCTATCCTCGTGTGGTAATGAAAAGTAAAAGTGACATCCAATATTTGCTGTAGTTAATTTGTCTTTGATTTGACAATGTGTCTATGTATCTATTTTTCTTTTGATCTATGTATCTACTTTCCGTTCGATGTATGTATTAGTCTACTCTGAAAATACTGATAGACATTTAAAAACAAAAAGGGAACGCCATCTTCCTTTCAGTACCACTCACTGTCTCTCTCCTGCTTTGCCACTCACTTCAACTATACCTCCTCTGCTTAACACCTTTTATTTCTCTTTTTCTTTGTACCTCTCCCTTCAACCTTTTTACTACTTCCTTTGAAGTAATTGTGACACACACCACATGTATGTATGTATAAAAACAGAAAATTAGCATATTAATATTATTGATTGTTAAATTCTGCAAAGGTCGACTTTGCTTTTCATCTTTTTGAGGTCGATAAAATAAGTACCAATTGAGTACTGGGGTTGATGTAATCAACTACTCTCGTCCAAATTTCAGGCCTTGTGCCTATAATAGAAGGGATTATTATTGTTATTGTTATTTTTATTAAGGTGGTGAACTGGCAGAATCATTAGCATGCCAGGTGAAATGCTTAGCAGCATTTCATCCGTCCTTATGTTCTGAGTTCAAATTACACCAAGGTTGACTTTATATTTCATCTTTCAGGGTTGATAAAATGAGTACCAGTTGCACACTGGAGTCAATGTAATCAACTAGCCCTTCTCCAAAAATTTCAGGCCTTGTACCTATAGGAGTAAGGATTATTATTATTTCTACTCTAGGCATAAAGCCTCAAATTTTGGTGGGAAGTTGGATAGTCAATTACATCAATCCCAGTGCTCAACTGGTACATATTCCATTGATCCTGAAAGGACAAAAGGCAAAGGAGATCTTGGGTCAATCAAAGAAATGATCTCAACAGGACAACTATCCAGGGTTAATAAAAAAAACAAGCATTAAAACAGATTTTTGTAGAAGAGGGATATAGACGATGGAATATGTGTAGATGGTCAACCTCTTAAAAATGGAAGCCAAATTTCCCTCAGATCTCACTCAATTATTTTATTTAAGAAAAGGACAAATCAGAAACTGCAGCATGCATACCCTAAGAAAGACAGGATAGTCCTGTCTAGAATACATTTGATCATAGGTCTACTTAGAGTTGGCCTGCTTTAAATGACAATAACAATTTGAAAGTGTTAATGTGAGGGGCAAATAATAACAATGATTTGAATTAGAAGACTTTAAATTTAAGTATTGAAAAAGTGTATGAGATTAAGTGACAGTCCTGTTTTCTCTAGGGCCATCAGAAGTCAAATGATAACAACTGCAATTGTCACCAACTTAGCTTGCCACCACCACCACAACTACAGCTACGACAACCAGCACAGCAACTACAACTCAACATCAACAACAACGAAAAGAATGCCAGAAATGTTCTCAGGTATCTCTAGTGATATTTAAATTACAATGGCTGCTTTTATTCAGTCGTGCAATAAAAAATATATATCTACTTGACAAAAGTAATTCCCTTTCCTTGAGGTCTACTCCCAAAGACTGGAGGAGCTGATACACAGGAAAACATAACCCCTTAGTCATAACAGCTTTTAACCTACATCTAATATAGCTTTGTTTAGTCAAGGGTAAAGACTACTGTCTGGTGCTTTAAAACCTCATTTTAGACTAAAGGCATGCTAGACATGTATTTTAATAGACAAGTCTTTGTCCTAGGCTAGAATTGTTTGATATCATAACTGTCTCTGAAATATCTGTGTTATCAGATAGTGACTAGATATAGGAAGAAAGACTTGACATTATACTAATATTTAAATGCCACCTTATTATGGAATAGCTGACATACCTATGTGTATGTCTGGATGTGTGTGTGTGTATATATACATATATATGCTTTGGAGAAATGTTTTGAATATGCATATAAAAGCTCCTAACCTATTCTGCCAGCTACAGCCTAATGATGCCAACTAGTGATACCAGTTTTTTGGGGTTGTACCGAGCTATGCTGATATAATGTAGGATAAATATAGTAATAACAATAATAGTCCTTGGATGGAATTAATAAATATTTTAATGCATATATACATCTACATATGTATGTGTGTTTACATTTGTATACACACATAAGCATGTGTGTGTATTTACATCTATATACATACATATATATATTGCGTTCAAGTATTGCAGTATTTCTTCTGATTCTATATTCAGTTCAAATCTTGCTGAACTCCACTTTGCTTTTCATCTCTAAGGGGTTTTTATTATTTTAAATCTATGAGAATTTGAGAAATTAAAATTCAGTCAAAACAATATTGATTTTACTTGTAATAGTCAAAATACTAAGTACAACTTGACACTATTTTTGTCATTATAATAGTCATAGCAGTTGTATAGTGGTAGTTAGTGTGAGAGGAATGGTTATAAATGAATATGAATTTATATGTATACAGGTGCAGACTTGGCTGTGTAGTAATAAGTTTGCTTCCCAACCTCATGGTACCAGGTCCAGTCCCACTGTGAAAGTGTCTTCTACTATAGTCCCAGGCTGACCAAAACCTTGTAAGTGGAATTGGTAAACAGAAACTGAAAGAAGTCCATCATATATGCATGTGTGTGTGTCTGAGCGAGTGTGAATCTGTATGTCTCCTTGTCTTGACATCGCGTGAAAGTTATAAAATTGCCACAATCATTAGAGCAGTGACATTCATTTCCCATATTTTGTGAGAACATGTTTTGCGAAACAGATGAGGATTGGAGACAGAAACAGTATCCAGCTGTAGAAAATCTGCCTCGTAAAACCCCCAACCTATACAAGCATGGAAAAATGGACGTTAAAATGATGATGATGATATAAACAAACACAGGTACACACATATATATATATCTATGTATTTATTAATCAAAGTATACAGTATTAAAGATCCATTTCAGCCATTCTTACCAATTGGTTTCACACTGGATATTAGATAACACCATGGTCAAGTAACAGCATGTGATCTTCAGTGCAAATGGCTTCTTTCAATTTTGATCTACAAAATTCAATCATGAGGCTTTAGTTGGCCCAGGATTATAGTAGAAGACACTTGCTCATTATGCCATCAGTAGGATTCAGTATGAAATGAGATGGCTGGGTATTAGCAAAAGATTAAATCACTTTACATGCTAATTCAGTGATGAGCTTTTTTAGTTGGTCAAACAACTGGGTGCTCGTACTCTGAAATCCTGGTGAGAGTCCATCAAACCTGAAATACTTCAACTCTTTGCATAAAGCCTCCAATAGAGTTATAACTTCTTCCACAAAGATAACTTGCTCTCAAAATACACAACTAAAAGTTTCAGGTAGTACCTCTATGATCAATGGCTTCTCACACAATATCTCTTTCACACACATACAATAAGTTAAAAATAAAGATGCTTTGTCAATGACATTGAAATCATTTGTATGTAATGAAATATCTTTTGCTGAGGTCATTTGGTTGAAATATTGCATGACAATGCAAGCAGTTTTGTTGATCAATAAACAGCAGCACATTTTAGAAAAAATATTACTCTATTTAAAAGTTATATAGATCTATCTACATTTTTATTTAAACAAGGAAAGACCGATTAATGTCTTACAAGAAAAATATTCATCTGCTTTATTTAGAACCAAAATTGTTACAAATTAATTATTTTGTTTACATTTAGCTTTGAGCACTGTTAAGAATTTAAAAATTTCTAAAATGTTCACAAAAACACATATCTACACACACATATATTTTAGAGAAATAGGTAGAAAGACATGAAACCTCAAATTTATTTAAGAAAATGAGAAATTGTGACAGTCATAACACGTGACAGTGGAACATAATCTTGACCATTGTTTAATTAATGAAAAATTTAGCATGATACAATGATAAATACACGTGAGTGAAACTCATTATTTTCATTGTCCATTTATCAATATTAATCATTGGAGTTTTCCACGAGCGGAGAGAAATCATTTACTGTCTTCATTTTTCCGAAAAAGACAGCTAATTATTAACTAGGTACAGCATTTTGATTAATTAATATAATTTACGAGAATTTGTTTAATGAATCTGTGCAACAGTTTTGTGTTTATAAATAGTAAAATAATTTCAATCAATCCCAGTCTCAGTAATACAAATAAGTTGGATTTGTTATAGTCACAGCTGGCTCAGCTATTGTGTTGCTGCCTTATGGTAGTGATTGTTGACCCATATTTTATCAGTGTTGCTATGGCGCTCCCATGGCAATAAATACCTAATTCCTAAAGATTTAGTCCAACTAGCTATAAAATAGGTATCATGACATGGCACATCTCATTACCAAAAAACAGTTTGATTGACAAATGGTGGGCAAGCAATGTATCCAGGAGAAAGTGTGTTAATACACAGTTTCATAATGCCTTTAATACATTTATTACTAACAGTGGGTGAATTCTTTTCATTTTTAGTAGGTGGGTTTGGAGGAAGGAATAGTATCTTTCGCTACCACAGTCCTTCTGAAACTAGTGAGATAGATATCATTAATGTCCTGCTCAAACTGTTACAAGCCAATATTTGGAGGAAAGATACAAACAAGAAGGAATTAAAAAAAAAAAAAAAAAAAAAAAAAAAAAAAGGAAAGGAAAAACTAGTTGAAGTGGTTAGCACAGGGCCTGGGCAGGATAATAAAAACAAAAATCAATTTTTAGGAATTAAAGTGAAGACATCATTATCACCATCGTTTTACATCAACTTGTCATGCTGGCATAGGTGAACAGTTTGACAGGGATCCAATGTCTTGCTCCAGTGTCTAAGTTTTGGTATATTTCTACAGCTGGATACCCTTCCTTATACCAATTACCTTACAGAGTGCACAGGGTTCCTTTTTGTGGCACCAGCATAAATGAAGTTACTATGTAACTTGCAGTACTAAAGAGCCCTCACAAGTGAGAGAGAGAGTATAATAGAGAGACAAATGGCTTTATGCAAGATGTTGAAAGGTTAACCCATTACCTACCAGTGATCTCATATGAGATCACTTAAAAATTACAAATTTCGTAATTATCTGTCAATATTTACACATATCTAGCCTTTTTGCTATATCTACTTGGTATTTTTCTCTGATATTCAAATGAGATTTGCTAATTTTCCACCCAATATCTCGCTTATTTCTATTTAAAATGTTATTTTGAAATGTTATTTTGATCATTCGAGCATGTTTCTAAGGCTGTTTTATGCTAGAAATCAAAGTTTCATAAAAAAGATTCCAGTTAATAGAATTATGGGAGGTATTGGGTTAAAGTATGATAAAAGGGACAGGACTGTTCCTGTTTGTGGAGAAGATAATTGGGTATACTACATTGTATAAGGGTGGGTGTGATTAAAAGGGGTGAAACGAGATATGTAAAACAAAAAGTTTGTGACTTCACTATTTTCAAATGTGGCAGAGATGAAATACTTTGGATATTACTAGTTAATTGAAAGACTTAAATGAAATTACAAGAAACTTATACTGATAAAAATAAAATAATGATAAATTAGTTATTAGCACAATAGAAAAATATCAGGAAATCAAAGAAACTGGAAATAGTTTCTGTGTCAGCATTTAATGCTTCCTCTAATTTTAGAAGCCAATGAGTGCAAAAATTTTGTGAAAATTGTTTTTCCAGTGTTTCCCTACACTATATAATAATTATTAATTAGTTTGTTATTTTAAGTAATTAACATTTCACGCACACATTAATGCCTTTTGTGTATCGGTTGCAAAATGTGCATGTGCACACAGTGGAAACAGTGTTAGCAATTAGTTTATGGAGGAGTGTAAATTCAAGTATGATACATTAGGTAATCCTGTTTTTAATAGCTTAAATGAAACAATGTTTCTCTCAACATTATGCATTTTCACAATTCTTTGGTTTGGTCATGTGGTGTGGATGGATGAGGACAATTGCATAAAGAAGTGCTGATCACTTAAAGTGGATGGAAGTTGTGAAAAAGAGAGACCAAGGAAGATATAAGATGAAGTATCAAAGGCTAATCTCAAAATGCTGAACCTCACAGAGATGACAAAGGACTGGGATATATATATATATATATATATATATATATATATAATTATAATAATATTAGGGACAAAATCCAAAATTACAGGTAAAAACTCAATTAAACCAATTTTCATCGATGAGTTCTTGAAACTTGGTTATTTTCCCTAAAACTATATATATATATATTACTGTAGTCAAGAAAACCCATTCTCTACAACAGAATTCATATCCTAAAATCACATAAACAGTGCTGGTGCTGGTACCACATAAAAAGCATCCAGTATACTCTGTAAAGTGGTTACTGTTAGAAAGAGCATCTAACTGTAGAAATCAGACCAAAACAGACTATGGAACCTGGTGTGACCCCTGGCCTTACCAGCTCCTGTCAAGCTGTCCAACTCATGCCAACATGGAAAATGGATGTTAAATGATGATGATGATGATGATGACAGTATTACTTTAATTGTTCTTAAAAATTATTAGAATGCTTATAAAGATGTTGAAAGATAATTAACTTTTAACTTGAATTTCTTACGGCTTTTTTTTTTTGTTACCATATTTGTTGAAATATACTCCTTTTATTTCAATTAATTTAGAAAATAATGAAGAATTTAGTCATAATCAAGTTCAGAACTTTGTTGTTATTAAATAAGTATTTGGAACATAAGATAAAATTAGAACATTATAGGTGCAGGTGTGGCTGTGTCGTAAGGTACGTTTCTCAACCACATGGTTCTGAGTTCAGTCCCACTGTGTTGCATCTTGGACAAGTGTCTTCTACTAAAGATCTGGGCAAACCAGAGCCTTGTTAGTGGATTTGGTAGGCAGAAACTGAAAGAAGCCAGTCATATATATGCATGCCTTTGTGTTTATGTTTGTCCCCCATCACCACTACTTGACAACTAATGCTGGTTTATCTATGTCCGTGACTTAGTGGTTTGGCAAAGAAGACTGATAGAATAAATACTAGGCTTAAAAATAAGTACTGGGGTCGATTCAACTGAAACAAGTTACAGATAATATAAAATTTTGATGGACGGTTTTAACTATTTTCTCAAAACCATTGAATCAAACAATGATACTTTGATGTTAACTCTAGCATTTAAACAGGCCGTATCTAGCCAAAATATTCTACCTGCTTTATGTTCAAACTAGCCAGATGTGGGCTTTCACATCAATCCTACAATATCATTCTAAACATTAACAGTTACCTCATCAATATCTCAAAGATACAAGATAATGCATAATTAATTCAAGACAAAGTGAATAAATAAACATTACTTTTGACAGAATAATGTGAGTGCTAAAGGGTTAAGGCATTGTATACTTGTTTCAGTCATTTGACTGTGGCCATGCTTGGACACCACCTTGAAGGGTTTTAGCCAAACGAATCAACCCCAGGACAGTTTTTTTTTAAAGCCTGGTATTTATCCTATTAGGCTCTTTTGGCTGAACTGCTAAGTTACAGGGATATAAACACAGCAACACTAGTTGTTAAGTGGTGGTGGTAGGACAAACTCAAAGACACACATATCTATCTATATATATATATATATATATATATATATACATACATATGATGGGCTTCTTCCAGTTTCTGTCTACCAAATCCACTCACAAAACTTTGGTCGGCCTGAGGCTACAGTAGAAGACACTTGCCCACGGTGCCATGCAATGGGACTGAACCTAAAACCATGTTGTTGGGAAGCAATGAAAATGCTTTAATAAATTTTCCTAAACATTATGAAATCCAAAAGAAAAGTAATGTAAAATACTGATTCAATTCTAATTAAGCATTTTATTAATTATAAAAATAGCATTTATTAAAATGTTTTCTTGAATATTAAAAACTTTACTAACATACCCATACACACCGCTATTGAAACTTGAAAACCTGTGCATTGACCTGTTAAATGCATTCAAGCAATAACATTTTTAACCCAAATAACAATGAAGTCACAGGATATGATCATTACTTGCCTCATCAATACATAACATAAATTAACAGTGACTTCTTAAAAAGATCCATAACCAGTGTCCTTAAATAGTAGAAATAGAAATGTTTTTTTTTAAACCCTTTCATATTCAGCTTACTCTATCAAATATAATGCTTATTTAATCAAACTGTTTTTAATTAATTATGCATTATCTCACCTTTGAGCTTTTGGTGATGTGATGCTTATTTTTAGAATGACATTGTAAGATAGGTGTGAGAGGCTGGATTTGGCTAGTTTGAACGTAAAACAAAATATTTTGGTTGAATATGATGGGTTTAAATGCCAAAAGGTTAAATGCTGTTTACGTTTGAAAGAGAAGATAAACAGATGATAAACTTTTTGTTATTTTTTAGTGATTAGCTATGTTTCTGATCTAAACAGACTGTCATTCATTTCTTTTAGAAGTAGGAAAATAAAGAATATAGTGGCATATTCTATTTTTCATTGTATAAGACATGCTGTAGTGTAAGACACACCATCTTATATAAGTAGTTGTTTTTAGGAGTGGAAAAAATGTAAATTTTCATTTGATTTATTGACACATAAGACAAGGTGTGTTTCAGAGATACAAGTTTTGGTTGAAAAAAAAAAAAAATTCATACATAAGTTAAAAATAGATTTTTTAAGTTTTGGAAGGTATAAAAGGAAACAAGTGACACTTGTGTTTGATCTTTCTTTACTTGAATCTTTAAAAAAAATTAAAATGTAAAAATATATCTTCAGTATTATCAGACTTATAAATACTTGCATACCCATGCAGATTTGTTAGTAACTAAATTAGTTAGAAAACAATATCAAAATCAAACAATAAATAGGTATTTCTTCAAAAAAAACATGAAAACAACTGCAAAATATTTCATTCTTAAATAATATATTCAATGTTATTTCACATCGATAGTTCTGAGATGAACTGTGGTTAAAATAGAATGACATTTACAAACTCTAAATCTCATTTCTCATGTCTTTACTATCTACATTACATTCTGTTTAGTGTATTCTCAAGGGTCTTCAGGTTATTTTCGTCACAAAGTTTAAATATATCCAGCCATAATCTTAGTGATTAAAATAAAGGCTGTCGAGTTTAAAATCCAGTCTAAGTATACATATGTAGGAATAGCACACCTGAAGATGCTTGAGGAATAGACCAACTGAAAGAAAGTGTAAGAAATTGAAATGAAAAAGGTGATGTGAGTAGAACTGAAAATATCAAACTATTTTAACATTCAAAAGAATTTGTTTAAACTGAAAACAATATATATAATTATGGTGAATAAGATATTTCTAGAAATAATTTAAAACACTACAGAAAACAAAAATGCTTTTTCTCACAGCAAATGGATAAATTAGAAAAAAAAAAAAAATTAATTTTGGTCTTCTTGCAAAACTTGTAAATTTTCTGAGAATTCTTTCCTCACCAAAGACATAGCAGGGTTGAATCCTAAAGGGTTAAGTTAATCCCAGCAAGATTTGAACTCAAAACGTAGAAAGAGAAGGAACTAAATACCATGACATTTTGTCCAAGTCTATTATTTCTGGCACTTCACTGCCTTTTTATTTGTATAGAGACAAACAAGAACTAAATGCAAAAAAAAAAAAAAGAAAAAAAAAGTAAGCATCAAGTAGCACTTGAACATGAAACCTTTGGTTAATGGCCTGTTACATTTACTATTTATACTGGCTCTGTATGATTTTTCAGTTTTATTACAACCCCCTATGACATGGTGAGGAATGGAGGAGTACTTGCGTGTGTGAGTGTGTATATGTGTCTGTGTGAGTTAATAGATGTTTGGAAGATGTTAATAAATGATGTGAAGGAGCATATATGTAAGTATGTAAGTGTATATGTGTGAATAAGTATATGAATAAATATGTGAATGAAATATATTTACAAAAATGTGTATAGTAAGAATATTGCAAGAATACCTAACATTTTATATATATCTCAAAATTTATGATTTTAGAATTTTTTTTTTTTTTTAGATAAAATTCAGACAATATCCTCTACAACATGAATCCATTCCTTTATGGGTAAAAATAAAGATTAAAAAATGTTCTAATAATAAGAGATAAAAAAGAAATTACACTCATCAAAGACAACATTTTGAAGGATTTGGTTAGGATTGATAGCATTTTGGACATTTTACTCTCAGCCACATAGAAATATTCTTATTGTCAATCCTGCTTCCACTGAATTCACCCTTTCAATTCTGTAACACCATAAACACCAGTATGCTGCCTATTTAATGGTTACAATAAGTAGCTATTCTAATTAGAAGTCCTATTGTCAGTGAATTAATGCTTCCAATACTACACTGGTTAGCAATGCTACATTAAAGCTACAATATAATGACTAATTCTAATTGCAGCTTTTTCAAATCTATAGAAATTGGAAGCACCATATAATGGATAAACTATGGAATCATTCTAACTGTAAATCCCGTTGTTAATGGATTAACGCTGCTGGCAGCAATGAATATACTCTCTCTCACACACACATTAATTCTATGTTTTAGAAAACAAGAATTGGCAGCTGTCACTAACAGTTATGACAATGTATTAACACCTTCATTGCACATCTACAGTCATCAGTATGATGACTATTCTAACTGAAAATGTAGTAAAAGAGTTTAAAATATTGTGGGGTAGTCATAGAATATGTAAAAAGAACAGAAATTTGAGCTTTGTTAAAAGTTATATTCAAGTTTGCAAATTAAGAAAGAAGCCTCTTCTGAGCCAAGCCCATGCTGTGGCTTCATTCTCTACTAAAATCGCAACACTTGTATAAAATTTGTATTTTTGAGAAAGGCATACAAATCACAACATCCAATCTACTCTCTTCTGTAAATCTATAGCTTTGAACTCAAGTGAGAAAAGTTATGAGAAATTCAAATCTTTAAGACTGGAAACAAAAATCTATCCCAGAACTTTTCTCATGATGGATGGCAGGAGTGGACTGAGCCGTCGGTCAATTAGCACTGCCCAAAGGCCTGGAGCTCTGAGGGGCCCTCACTCTACATTTTAACTGATTTAACTGAAATAACTTCTTTTTTAATAGCAAATATGATTCTAGACAAATTAATTTAGTGATATTTTTAATGAGGGTGTAAATGGTCCAGCTGATAAAATATTGGACAACCAGCAGGGAGGATCACCAGCATTCAAGCTAATGAAGGAACCTCTTGTAGTTGCTTGGCCTCCTAGAAATCGCCACAAGTTTTGCTCAAGTCACATCTAACCATCTTGAAAAATGTTGGATAATGTGGTTCTGGGTTCACTGTACATAGGAATAAGATGGAATGGTTACGGCTGGATTACCTCTTATCATAAGCCTATTTGATCTGGATTTACAACAATTTAACTTGCAACAGCAAACTCCACCTAGATATAAGTAGCATTTACTTTACTAAGAGCACAGATGTGAGTAATGACAGTACTATGTTGGCTTGTAGTACTGGGTTCAATTCTTTCAGTAGGAAAAACCACTTGTAATAGTTCAAGGGCTTATATTAAGAGATTCATCTTTCATCTACTAAACACTGAAGAAAAATCAGGAAAAGGCACCAGCCTTATGGAATCTTTTTAATTATAGCTGTAAATGACTGTAAACTTAGCAATGAAAATGACAGATCTTGCTTTCTTTGAAGACAATAAAGCATAAGTGCAATGGAATGGCATCTAAGAGGATATAAAGTTGGGTTGCAGCCTTGGCCTCACCAGGAGCTTGGTACTAGCTCCTTAGACCTACCAAGTAAAATATTTTCTTGACAATTCTTTGCTGGTATAGTAAGATTCTACAGGAAGAAATCGATCCATTTGAAAGCTACTTTAAGAGTATGAATAATTGGCATCACTCACTTGTAAAGGATTTCTTCATATTCCATCAGGAAAAAAAAAAAATGTAATAAAAATTTGTTTTTACCTTACAAGGCCTTCCTAAAATGAAGGAAAGCTTGGAAGCAATTCCAGATATTAAAAGAATAAAAGAAATATAATTTCCAAATTCATGTTGAGACAAAAACATGAAAACAGTAGCATACCAGGCATAGGGAAGCAGGCTGTACAGAATATTTATAAATTTAAATGTTGTCATATAAATAATATTGTCTTATAAAATGTTTCATTAACAGTATACTTTCTTTATAAATAGTGCAAAATACCTTAATAATATTCAAAAACAAACAGTTAACATGTTTGAGAAAAATAACAGTAACAATAGTACAAAAATAAAGTACTCTTAGTAGACCTGGTGGTGGTGGTGGTATCGTCTATTGTCCCCATTTTGTTTCATTAGTTATATGAGGTTGCTGCTGGTACTAAAGCCCAAAGTAAGCTGTGACAATTCAGCACGATGAATTAATCAAGCTAAGAGTGACAGACATTCCTAACAGGTTGTGAGCAATTTCAATTAGATAATATACTTACAATAAATATATTCATCAAATCATTTATTTGATGGGTGGAGTTTCTGTACAAAACACATTTTTCCTCTCGACTGACATGATTCATTTGTTTTTACTAATGAGTTACATTGTTATTGTTTAACAATCCATATGCCCAATCAACTTAAATAAGATAAGAGTGTACAAGTGAGTTTTGGAGTATAGGTTAAACAAGCAACAATTCGAGACTGTAATCCTCTTTTGATTCCCACATAACTATTTTACTTTACAAATTTTGTTATTACTCTCGAGAAAGTATGTCACAGAACTTTACTAATCAAAAAACCTTGTGTCTACAAAAGAAATCAATATCAATTTATTATGTGTAATTTATTCAAAATAATTATCTTTGATTTTTTTTTTAAACTAAAAATCTTTAATTTTATCAATGAGCTTATGCAGAGCTAATGTCTTTTGTAAAAACATTTTTTCAATATGTTCAGCTTGGAATCAAGTTGTACTAAATACCACTGCATTTCCAACATTCTGTAAGCCAACAAGGGAATTTCTATCTAGCTGTTTGACCAACTAGTAATAGCAACTATATTTCCCTCAAATTACTCTCCACTATCTTAAAAAGAAAGACACACACTGGATAATGTAACCCTAGGTATCTGGGCAAAAAAAGACATCTAAAACTGAATTGAATAACTCAATGTATTCTTGGTACCTTTATTGAGTAAATTTTGAGTTAAATAGCATAACAACATCTTTTCCAATCTTGCTTTTAGCTAGAGCGACTAACCCACAACAATTTAAACTGATTGTTAATCCCAGTTTAATTGATCATTAATCAGTTAACGATCAGTTAAATAATTAACTGATTAATGTGAAATTAATAATATGACCAAGTAATCCCCCTCTCTCCTCCATCTCTTCTTGACAAAACTCATGAGGTTAAAGGACACTTTCACAGGTCATCTAATAAAAGAAACTAACTATTTAATTATTAATTTTCATGAATATATTTCTATGGCGGTTTTTTTATTTACTTTGTTGCTTTGTTCTTGGGCTTTTAGAAATTTAGGGAAATCATTTGACCCAAACGATATTTGGCTTTTATTTTCAAAATTTATAAAAATAGAACTTTCTATTCAAATATATAAAACATATACACATAGATAAAATGTTAGGTGTAAGGCACTTTGTGTAAAAAGGAAGAGTTATTTATACTTCATTAAAATCAAAATGTTGAAAGTATAATGTGATGTGAAAAACAACATAAGAACTGTAATTTTATCAATAACCAATACTTTTTTAATAATTTTTTATATTTTATATTTTGCTTTACTATGCTATGTTGTGTAGTTATTATTTAGTTTGCATGGTTCTCAGTGCTCATGCAATGTCACACCACCACTCTCTTTTATACATCAAAACTCTGACCCATTTTTCCACCTCCAATTAAGGAGAGTTCAGCAGATAACAGGAATTTTACTTTGTAAATTTACTGGCGTTTTTTTAGAATTTTACACAATGAAGAATCTTTTGAATCAAGAACTGTACTCAAACCAAAGCAATAACAAATTCAATTCTTAATTTTGTAATCAACAGATTTTACAATACTCTTTAAATTCAAGTAAAATGACTTGTTTAACTTTTTTGCTTGTCACAATTCTTTTTGCTATTTTCTTTAAATTACCACAGATATTTATCTTTTGTTTAATGAGTTAAAGTTACCACAGTTTTTAATAAATGCAATAACAAATAAACTTTGTTGTTAAATTAAAGTTGTGCAAAATGCTTCTTGTTATTTGCTCCTTGCTGAACTCTCCTTTTGTAGAGTAAAGTAGGTCAGGGGTTTGATGTATAAATGTGGGTGGTGGCGCAAATGTGTATGAATGCTTGTTCTTCCCTTTGTAGCCCATCTTGAGAAATAACAGTCTGGGCTAACAGTAACATTACTTTAGTAGAACAAGCATACTTTTATGTTCAGCAAAAAAGAAACTGAAAGAATAATTTGTTAGATACACAGTCATATAAACAAACACACAGAGCTATATCTAAATATTTTGATGGTTTTTACATACATTTTCATAACACTTACAGCTAGTATTGTGTTCTTCATTCTGTGCTGGCAGCAACTGAGTCAGAGCAAGGAAATCTAAATTATTTTGAGGCACAAAGACATCAAGAATGGACAATTTGCAAGAAAACATTTTTTTACAACACAAACACACACACAAAATTGACATTTTAAAATAAATTAAAAACAAAGAATGTTACCTAAGTTGAATTAAAAATAAATATTTGTGTGTAAATATTCTACAATAAAAATATGTTTGTAAATTTATAATTGGGTATTGAATTTCTAAATTCCAATAACCCTATAGAAAACATGATAACATTTCTGTGATAAAAATATATTGATATATATATATATGAGATAAATATATATTTTTTCCATTTTCTCTCCTTTCTACAAGAACTTACAATAGTTATTAGCACCTAATATCTTTGTTGTGTTAAAAGATATTAAAATAGAATCTAAGAAAGAACTTCTTTCAGTGTCTTCTTCAAACAAAACTCTCCAATGTTAGTTCTTCAATCAGCCATCACAGAAGAACTTTTTCCAGCCACTGAAATTAAGAGAAAGGGTAAAAGTAATTTAAAAGAAAATAATACAACTCTCTCACACACACACAATAACCAAAACAGTTTCTGTTCCTAATTGTCATTATTTTAAACCAATTCACTTACACTGAAAATATGTTAGTGAAAGGCATTAATGCTATACAATCATATTTCTTTCTTTCTCCTATGAATCTGAAACAATGAATCTATTTGAGAAAGGAAAAACAAATAATGTTTCTTTTTTGTTTCACACAAGTTAACCCTTCTGATACCAAATTGCCCAAGTATCTAAAATACAAACTTCCTCTCTTAAAGTGATCTAAATTAAAACCTTCCATAAAAATTTCATATTAATTTACATTCCAAAATCCAGTTTAATAATGATAAAGTTATTCTACTAAATTCTTCACTATCACGGAAATTAATTGAAATAAAGGCAGTGTGTTTTAATAGGGATTTGGTAATCAAATTAATTATTTAGACCAAAGTAGCAGCACAATGCGAGTTATGTTCATAACCTTCATAACGAATCCAGTTGACCAAATGTCATAATTTTGACTGGATATGGAAACCAAGTTATAGTCTAGGTTTGCTTAGAGCTTTCCATCACATTACAGTCTATAAGACTAATGTCAGTTAACCAATATTTATCTCATATAAACCTCATGAATAGAGTTAACTATTTTACACTTTCTTAATAATTAAGGAAAATAATTTCTCATATTTACACAAAATTATAGGGAAAGGGGATTGGTGGGGTTAGTTGATCCCAACAACCACAATAAATAGAGTCAACATTGTCATTTTAAGACTGTTTTTCCAAGCTTGAATGGGTTGAATGAATGAATCCTCTTCAACACAGCATCCAGTCACTTACTTCCAATGTAAATCATTGATTAGGAGTTTGGCAATGTTTTACAGGCTGGATGCCATTCCTATCACCATCCACTTTACAGTAATAGTACTTACTTTGTTTAACACTTCCTCCCTTGCACCATCAAGCTAATGAATACCATGTTTGTCACAGAATTTTTGTAGTAAGACAGCACAAAGACTGATTACCCATTGCTTTTTCTGGAGTGTTTTTGTTGGCTACAGCCAGTTCTGAGAGGGTGAAAGAAAGAAGAATTGACTCCAGTGCTTAACTGGTACTATATTTATCAACCCTGAATGAATGTAAAGCAAAGTTTATTACAGCAGCATTTGAAGTGAGAGTGCAAAAAACTCTAACAAATACCATAAGGTAGTCTGACACTAACAACTTGACCAATTCAATATGCTACCATTTTATAAACCATGAACCATGGGGGTCATGAATGTCAAAAGTGACTATGACAGGATCTGATCTTAAAACAAAGAGGAGTGTATAGTGGGGATTAGATTTAAAACTGTTAGCTCAGTGATGAGAAACAGGCCCCAGCATATCAGGTGACTTGCCCTGGATTCTGATCAAAAGTATTTCAGTTGTAATTATAAGACCAATGGAATTTTCCATGAGCTTCCTGCCAAAATAAGGTCATAAATATAAGTGTGCAACAATCAGTGCAGAAATTGAGAGAAGTCCCACAAAAGACAGGTAAACAGGATCCTTAGTCACTGCTTGACCTTGGGTTAAAAAGAATGACTTCATCTATAATGCATTTCTCTGAGCACTGACATTCTTAATTCCTACCTCTCACTAACACAAAGATAAGCTATCTAATTCTTAGCCAATATACATACATAATCCACCGCAAGTAATCAGCAATCCAGCTTCTGGTAAATAACTATTGTAATCGTTGTAATGGCTATGTATAAATAAAAGATTTCCTCAAAAACTTCAAATAGAAAATGGTTTTAATATGGGAAAAATACCGTCAAAACCAGCCTAACAAAAATATCAATGACACATCTAACCTGTAATAAAGGGATTTAGTTGGTGTCTTCCTTGTTTTGACACTCTACCAGCATATCAATAATAATATAAATCATTTCTACTATAGGCATAAAGTCTGGAATTTTGAGGGAGAGGGAAAGTCGACTACAGGGACCCCAGTGCTCAACTGGTACTTATTTCATTGACCCTGAAAGGATGAAAGGTATTCTCAACTTCAGACAGACAAAATGCCACAATGCATTTTTCTGGCATGCTAACAATTCTGCTAGCTCGCCATAATAATAATAATAATAATAATAATAATCCTTTCTACTAAAGCACAAGGCCTGAAATTTGTGGGGAGGGGACTAAGTGATTACATTGACCCCAGTACTCCTCTGGTACTTAATTTATTGACCCCGAAAGGATGAACAGCAAAGTTGCTAATAATAATAATAATAATAATAATGGTTTCAATGCAGAACTTGATTGGTACTTTATTTTATCAACCTCCACAAAAGGTTCTAAGGCAAAGTTGACCTCATACCTCATTGAGATTTGAACACAAAACCTACATGGCCAGAGCAAATGCTGCAAGGTATTTTTTACCAGCACTCTAATTATTCTGCCTGTTCACTGCCCTTTATAATAATGGTATTAGATGTAGGCACAAGGTCAGTAATTTCTAAAAGAAGAGGGTCAGTCAATACCATCAACTCCGGTACTAGACTGGTACTTTATCAACCCCAGAAACATAAAAGGCAAAGATGTCCTCTGAGATTTGAACTCAGAATATAAGGAGCCTGAAGAATACCACAAAGCATTTTCCCAAATGCTAATAATGATGATGATGATGATGATGATCAACCACCTATGTAAGGAAGTTTTAGCCCATCGTAGAAGGATGGCACAAATGGATTAATCTCTGAGGTGAGATTCTGAAGGAATTTCTTAATGCATTATATTTCACATGAATGCTAAATTTTACTTTGAAATAACATTTTGTGGATATATTTGTTTCCAATAAATTATCCAGCAGATGTCTTTTTACTCTTTCTATTCAAAATATCAAATTACACAATGCTTTTACATTATTATTTCAGTTTTATTATAATAATAATAATAATGGTTTCTCATTTATGCATAAGGCTAAAAATTTTGAGAAGAGTAAGACAGTCAACTAACTCAACCCCAGGATTTAACTGGTATCATTTATAAACCACCAAAGGATGAAGAGTAAAGTTGACACCAGAAAGATTTGAATTAAGAAATTAAAAAGTCAGAACAAATGCCACAATACATTTAGTTTAAAATTCTTAACAATTCTGCCAACCCACTGCTAATAAAAATAATAATAATGATAATTGGCTGTGTGGTTAGAAGCTTGCTTCCCAACCACATGGTTCTGGATTCAGTTCCGCTGCATGACACCTTGGGCAAGTTTCTTCTACTATAGCCTCAGGCCGACCAAAGTCTTGTCAGTGGATTTGGTAGACGGAAACTGAAATAAGTCCATCATATATGTGTGTATAATGTGTGTGTGTGTGTGTGTGTGTGTGTGTGTGTATTTATATTCTTTCATTTGTTTTAGTCATTTGACTGCAGCCATGCTGGAGCACCACCTTTAGTCGAACAAATCGATCCCGGGACTTATTCTTTGAAAGCCTAGTGCTTATTCTACTATCTCTTTTGCTGAACCGCTAAAATACAGGGATGTAAACACACCAACATTGGTGTCAAGCAATAGCAGGGGCACAAACACAGACACATATGCGTATATATATATATATATATATATACACACATATATATGATGGGCTTCTTTCAGTTTGCATCTACCAAATCCACTTACAAGGCTTTGGACAGCCTGAGGCTATAGTAGAAGACACTTGCCCCAAGGTGCCACACACTGGGACTGAACCTGGAACCATGTGATTGGGAAGCAAGCTTCTTACCACACAGCCACTCCTGTGCTGTATATACACAGGGTTGGTCAAATGTCACCCAAAAGTAAATCAAAATTCAATAAATACATAATATTCAATTTTATTTATTCATTCCAATTATGAAGTCGTTCAAGGACTTCAGTTTGAACAATTTTCATGATGTTTCATATCTAGATGCTTCTATTAAATTCATTCAGTTGTTAAACATAAATAAATCTTGCAATTAAATGGCTTTGATTTACTGTCAGATGACTTTTGGCCAACCTTGTATATATAAGTATATATTTATGTGTGTGTGTATGTTGTGTCTGTGTTTGCCTCCCCCCATCTGTCACCATCATTTGACAACCGATGTTGGTGTGTTTACGTCTCCATAACTTAGCGGTTCGGCAGATGAAACCGTAAGAATAAGCACCAGGCTTACAAAGAATAAGTCCAGAGGTCAATTTCTTCGATTAAAAGGTGGTGCTCCAGCATGGACACAGTCAAATGACTGAAACAAGTGAAAGAATAAAAGAATAATAATAGTATGCCCTGATGTAGTACCAAGAAGTGGCTCTCATGACTTCTAATCTTAACTGATTGGAAGTGTTATCATGTCTTGGTATAAAAAGATGGGCTACAGTAAATATTTTGCTCAAAACCACAGATTTGCTTGTCAGTTGATTGACCTTCACCAAGTGAGCATGTTCGTTAGTGGCTGACGATATGTGCATCTCTGATCATGAGCAGGAGTAGTGGGGAAGCATTATAGCCAGGTGTTGAGAGGAATTCCTTGGTGTTTGAATAATTTAACTCTGGAAACATGGGTGTTTTGTTCATCACCCTTAAACAACCCTCGTTCAAGGACCTTTTGAGTGGGATGAGCTACTCAACCTGAAGAAAATTCTAATAGGGCCCCCGCTTGTCTCTTTGATGGCATGCGCTGCTCTCTCACTCAATAATAATAATAACAATAATAATAATAAAATAAGAATGGTTTCAAATTTTGCTACAATGGCAGCAACTTTGCGAGAGGGGATGAGTTGATTACATGGACACTAGTGTTTAACTAGTACTTATTTTATTGACTCTGAAAAGTTGGAAAGCAAAGTCGACCTTGGCGGAATTTGAACTCAGAATGTAGCAACAGGCTAAATACTACTAGGCATTTCGTCCAGTGCACTAATGATTCTGCCTTAATAAAAATAATGACAATAATGACCAACCATTATGCAATATAGTGTCAATAATTCAGAACAATTATTCAAGAAAGTTTTGTCAGAAGAGTAATAGTAGTAGTAATCTACAACAGAGTACATTGCCACTACCACTGTTACACAGAAAGAAAACAACTGTTGTCCAACTTACTTTCTCAATGGTCAAAATGATCTGACCCTTTTGTTGGGAAGCTTTGAATGTATCTGAAAGAAAGAATACAGAGTGATAATATTGAGAAAATATATATATATATATATATATATATATATATATATATATAATGGGGATACGAAGTAGTGGTGTACATATATCAGATTTACACTTAAGACACTCGTACCAGTGACACGTAAAAGGTACTCATGCCAGTCTTACATCAGAGGCACCAGTGCCAGTGACACATTAAGAGCACCTATACCAGTGGCATGTTAAAGACAGCATGGGAAACAGATGCTAAATGATGATGATGATGGACAAGCCAACGATTGAGCTTTCACATATCCAGTTGATATACAAAAAATATTTGATGACTGCAATCAAATTTCACCCTACTGCCTTCATAAGAGGAAGAACAGCTGAGAGAGAGAGAGAGAGAGAGAGAGAGAGAGGGAGGGAGGGAGGGAGGGAGAGAGAGAGAGAGAGAGAGAGAGAGAGAGAGAGAGAGAGAGAGGGGTGAACAGTCATGGTCAGAATAGTTTTGATCAAGGCACCCCTACCACATCAACATCTGAGGCTTCATAGGGTATCAGATCAAAGGACAAGCAATGCTTTAGTCTTGTTAAAATTTATCTGCACAAAATATTTTAACAATTTTTTGGGACAAGTGAAATTGTAATTGAACCATACTTGATGACTGGTCACCGCGCCAGTGGAGCACTAACAGCACTGTCGAGCGTGTTCATTGCCAGAGCAGCTGTCTGGCTTCCGTGCTAGTGACCCGTAAATAGCACCATTAGAACGTAATCGTTACCAGCGTTGCTTTATAGCACTTGTGCTGGTGGCACGTTAGAAAATCATTTGAGCGAGGTCGTTGCCAGTGCTGCTGGACTGGCTCCTGTGCAGGTGGCACGTAAAAAACATCTTTTTGAGCATGGCCATTGTCAGCACAGTGTGACTGGCCCTCGTGCCGGTGGTACGTAAAAGCACCCACTACACTCTCGGAGTGGTTGGCGTTAGGAAGGGCATCCAGCTGTAGAAACTCTGCCAGATCAGATTGGAGCCTGGTGCAGCCAGTCCTCAGTCAAATCGTCCAATCCATGCTAGCATGGAAAGCGGACGTTAAATGATGATGATGATGATGAATTCCTTATAATATTTAATTAGAAAAATATAAAATGATTTTTTAGATATTGAATGGCTAGGAAGATACATCCAAGTAAAATTGGAATTAAAGGGGTCATAGGTAAAAAATAGTTGAAAAACACTGTTTTATATCATTAAACATGGCTGTAACGCAACATCCAGTAGCCTTAGCTTTAACATCAATAGCTGTGGGGAAGAAAGTGCGATAGTTTTGGGAAAGCAAGTATGGGAGTTGTGGGGAAGGGAGAGTGATAGCTGTGGGAAGAATGTGTGAGTCATAGAAGACTATGTATATTCATATATGTGTGCATATGGTTGTGTGCATGTATTTGTAAACCTGTATATGTATACTCACACACATCCTTGAAAATATATAAATTTGCAAAAAAGCTTATCCAACATGTAAAACAGTAAAGACAAGGAATAAAAGAAAACCATTGGCACAAGTGCCTTTTACATGTCACTGGCAAGGGTAAAAGACACCTGTGCTGGTGACACATTAAGGGTATCCGTGCTGGTGACACTGTTACAAGCACCCATGCTGGTGACACATTAAAGGCTCCCCATGCCAACAACATGTTAAAGGCACCCAGTACACTCTATAGAGTGGTTAGCATTAGGAAAGAGATCCAGCCATAGAAACCAAGGCAGAGCTGACTGGAGCCTGGTGCAGCTCTCCAGCTTACCAATTCCAGTCAAACTATCTAACCCATGCCAGCATGGAAAATGGATACTAAATGATGATGATGATGATATCTGAAAAACTGATGGAGTGAGTAAAGAATATACTTGTAGCAGAAACAGTAACAACAGAAGACACTTACTAAAATGTTTCATCAAGTTGGTAACACAGAGGAGAAAACTATTCATGTTGACTGTCCAATCTTTGTCTACATAATGGAAGCAAAGTATTCGATGGATGCTGGAACTCATTTTATAACCTGTCACATGAAGGAACAATAAAGAATTATTATATGAGCCAATCTGGTTATATGAGATGAAAGACAGAAGCAGCAGCCAAACTACCCTCTACTCCATACTATCTTAACAAAGAAGATAGAATGGTTGCAGAGGGAATTCCTTTCCACATCAACAGAACAATCACAATTTTACTTTATCAGACTGGAGGCTGGTGCAGCCTTCTGGCTTGCCAGTCCTCAGTCAAACCGTCCAACCCATGCCAGCATGGAAAGCAGACGTTAAAATATTATGATGAGTCACTGATTGTACGATTTATATTTAACCATTGTCATCATCATCACCATTTAACATCCATTTTCCATGCTGGCATGGGTTAGACAGTTTGATAGGAGTTGAAGAACTACCCATGTCTGTTTTGGTATGGTTCCTATGGCTGGATGCCCTTTCTAATGCCAATCACTTTACAGAGTATACTGGATGCTTTTACAGAGCACCGGCATGAGTGCTTTTACATGCTGGTGCCACATAAAAGCACCCATGCCAATAGCATGTAAAAAGCACCCAGCACACTCTGTAAAGTGGTTGGTCTTAGGAAGAGCATCCAGCTATAGAAACCATACCAAAACAAACATGGACCCTGGAAAGCTCTTCAGCTGGCCAGCTCCTGTCAAACTGTCCACCCCATGCCAGCATAGAAAATGGATGATGATGGTTAAATATAAATCTTACAATTACAGCAAACACTATGTTTGTTAACACATTTTATTTTAATGTACTTAATGTGCTATATAGTATAAGTAAATGTGATTTGTTTAGCTCTTCTATAAACCAGATAAATCTTCTCTTAGAGAGGATACATATCTCAAGTAACATACATAGATGACAGCCAGACGAAGTGAGATATGCAGAATGAGATTTACTAAGTAAATATACAATGAAACACCTATAATAGATCTGAGTTCAAGATCTTTGAGCTAATAGTAGTTTAATACTATGTCTATTCAGCCATTTCCCTAGTATTATGTCCTGCTCTTGGAAATAGAAATGTATGGACTGAATTATTGGGAGCTTGATCTAAGTGCTACTAATGTAGTCATCAATAACAATGTATAAGGGATAAGGTTTCATTAACTTGCCCTAAATTTGCCCATGGAACACCACATTAGAGATGGCTACAAGCAGGTTTATCATTTTTGAATATTGCATCATTTCACTTGGAAGTATGGGAATAATCAATTAAAACGAGTTGAAAAGGTCTGAAAATTTGAATATTGGAGGGAATCTTCGCCCCAGAGTTGACTGATACCTTCCATTTCTGATGATAAACTACACCAAAACAGCAATATAATAGTAATAGCTGTTTTTTAGTTAGGTTAACAAGTAATGTGGCTTGTCCAATACCTCTGGCAGAATATTTATGACAGAGTAATGCTAAAAGGTTAAGACTTCTATTAGAGATAATTCTTCCTCTAGATATAAAATAAAATGGATACTAAAAAATAGCATAACAGGGGTGAAATAACTGAGTGGAAACTATATTAGACTGTTTAATTAGTATGTCTTTTGACAGGACACTGTAGTTAATACTGGTTCTATGGAGCTCTTTGGCTTGTGAAAGCATTAAATAACTTATATGGAACTTATTGTCAGTGGTATGGTGCTGCATTGCATTGAATAAAGCCCTGTGAAGTTGTGCATCAAAATTAAATATGCTCAGGTGTATATGTAATATAATAACAATGGACTTAATGTATACAATGCTCAGGTGTACTACAACTCATCAGGAATGGTAGCCAAAATTGCAAGTACAATACACAGAAAGTAAACAGTGAATGAAGGGCAGGGAGGACATCAGGTGTACTATTAGTGAATTTCAAGAAGCATGGAAGTTTTGAAAGATGCAGTGTCCTGATAGCTAACAATTGAAATGAGTAGTTTATTCCATGCTTCAGTGATTTTGAGAGTGGAGAAATATTTCTGAAAGTTATGGGTGCTGTGTTGTTTTGTGATTTTGTAAGGATGTCCACAAGTGTTTGACATATGGAATTCAAAAAGGCACTGAAAGTTGTTTTCAGAAAGATGATGGGTAATTTTGTGGGTATTTTCCAAGTCAGTTGCTTGGGAAGCAAGATGTTCAGAGCATGGTAGATGCCTGAAGGTAGGTATTCATCTGGTTGCACATTTCTAAATTTCTAAGCAATTTCCAGGAGATTCATATCTTGAGCAAGATAAGGGTTCCAGACTGGTGATACAAATTCTAAGTGTGGATGTACCATAGCCATATTAAGTTTTAAATAGCTGAAGAGCAGCTGACAAAGGTTTTACTGAGTGATGCTAAGATACCCTCAGCCTTCTTGACAATTTTAGAAACAAGGTTTGTCAACACTGTTAACTATAATATCCAGGTCACCTTCACTAGTAGACTTATGAAGTTGTGAAATAAGATTAAATGAGTTGAGGAAGTAATTGAGGGAAAAGCGTTGGTTAATAAAAACAAGAAGCTGTTGTGAAATCAACTCCATGACAATATATAAAGGCCCCATAATTTACAAGTTTGCAACAGTGAGAACTTACCAGTAGCAGTGATTGCACGTTGGAGTTCAAAAGAGTTTAGAGAACCAGTTTTATTGGCATCAAATGTTTGGAAAATTCTCTGGTAATAGAAATGAAATGTAATGAAGAATTGTATTACAATTTGCACAAGAGTGGAGTTGAGAATAAGCTACAGGCAAACACTTGTTAAAATACCAGAATTTGCCAGTCATCTCAGAATGGAAAAAAATCAATGCAAATGTAATTTACAAACATGTAATTTATATAACACATAAACATGTAGAGATATTGGTACCAAGTATTTGATTAACTCAAAGAGTATTAGATTGACATGGTGAAATGCATCTTGGTTGAGGCAGCTTAAGAATGACCTTCAAACCGTAATGTCTGTTAGGTTTCATAATAACGAGAAAAATGCTTTTCTGAAACTTTATTGACGTTATTAAAACTTGAAATAATACCCCACCCATGTCATGAGGAAATTATGGCATCAACAATGCCATAGGTTTGCTCAATGTAGCAATACAGACAAATTTTCCCCAACAAACTCCATATAAAGTTTAAAATGGAAACTTCATATTTAAAGAGTTAAAATTTTATCACAGCACCCACTCTCATTAAATAATGATTGAAATGTTTATTTGCTGAGATATTTCTATACTTTGACCTGTTCAAGCAGAATTAATCAAAAGATGGAGTAAACCATCAAGCAGCAATACCATTAATACAGATCTGCCAGGTAGCATGTTCTCTTCTAACATGGTTGGCTGTTGATGTTGTTATTGTGACATTTCAGTATTGTTACAGACTGATTGCAAGATACTCCTGAAGTCTAAAAACAGTGCAGGTAGGAATTCAAGGAGTTTACCTAAAAAAGATAATACATAATAAAATGCCTTTGTCCAGTAAGCAGCCAGCCACCATCCTCTACTCTATAAGATATATCCACTTCCTTTGTAAATATAAGGATACATGTCCAATAAAAAGGCTGCAACATGAATACACAGAGGTATAGTGAACATACAAAACAACAGAGGGAAGATGAGAGCAAACTTGTCTCCTTGACATATCGAACCATAACAAAAGTAAATGAACAAGGAATAATTGCAATGAAACTGGGAAAAAAAAGAAATGTAAGAAATATTTGGGAAACAATAAAAGCATCGAAAAGCTGGAATATTTACCCGCCATGCAAGAATATAACTCCATAAAACAAGGAATTCTGAAAAGCCAATCTTTCCAGAATTGTTTGTCTGAGAAAAAGAGTTAAGGATTTTGGTACTTGAAACAGATCATGAATGGTATTTTGATGTTTGTAGAAGAGGGGGCTTTGGAAGATCATAGAGAAGTTCAGCTGCCTAGATAAATTTATTGGCATGGTGTGACAGTTCCATGATGGCATGCTCACTTGAGTACTGGACAGTGGAGATTCTTCCAATGCATTCTCAGTCACTAACAGAGTCAAGCAGGGCTGTGTACTTGCACCTATGCTGTTTGACATGATGTTCTCAACCATACTGTCAAATGCCTCTTGTAACAACAATGAAATCAGCATCAAGATCAGATTCAAGCTGATGGCAAACTCCTCAACCTGCAGAGGCTACAGGCCAAGACCAAGGTGGAAGAGGACTCAGTGAGCAACTTCCTGTTTGCAGATGACTGCACATTCAATGTCGCTACAGAAGCCTTGATGCAGCAGAGCATGAAGTGCTTTTCTACTGCCTGCAGCAACTTTGGCCTAACAATCAGTACTTGGAAGACAGAGGTCGTACACTAACCTACCACACAGAAGAATATGGAACCAGCTATCATTGGTGAAGGAGAAACTTGAAGATTGTGGATAAGTACCTTGGTAGCACACTTTCCAGATCTGTGAACATTGACAATGAAGTTGATACACGCACTGCCAAGGGAAGTTCAATATTCTGGCAGCTATGTGAATTAGTGTGGGAAAGGAGAGATATTAGGTCTCCAAGTTGAAGGTGTACCAAGCAGTTGTACTACCTATGCTACCGTATACCTGCAAGACTTAGGCAGTTTATGAATGCTACGCCAAAAAGCTAAATAGCTTCCACATGAACTGCCTGAGAAGGCTGTTGAAAATCACCAGGTGAGACAAGGTCCCAGACACAGAGGTCCTCACTTGAGGTGATCTACTAAGCATTTATATACTGTTGAGGAGAGCACAAGTCAGGTGGGGAGATTACCTTGTTTGAATGCCTAACACATGACTCCCCAAGAGACTGTTTTACCATGAACTGCTGAAAAGCAAGCACATGCAGGGTGGACAGAAAAAGTGCTTCTTGGATACACTCAAGAGCCTTGAGATCAACCCTGACACCTGGAAAATTCAAGTGTAAGACTGCACTGCCAGGCAAATCTACACCAACAGAGGTGTCACCTCCTATGAACAGAACTGGATTGCAGGGGCACAAAGAAGATACAAACTGCACAATTCCAGAGCTTACTTCTTCCTCTTCAGTCCCAGCAGACCACCAGTGCCCAACCTACAGAAGAGCCTTCTAAGAATACATTGGACTGATTGGTCATAGCCAGATACATGCCCTGACTTCTCCCATATTATGTCTTTGGTCATCATAGACGACAAATTAATAATAAATAGAAAAGCATGGCTGGGGGAGTTAACAGGAGTCTTGATAAACAGCTGAGAGCTTAGTGATTTGTATTTTATTAATGTTATGATGTGCCCATGACCAAGACATTTAGTTCTACGTAAACCCAGCTCATTTAGATGCTCAGAGGTACAACAACAAATATTTTAATTCACAACTGTAAGTAGAAGCATCATTATAAAATTGGATCTATGGGCCTTCAGTATGTTCATTGTAATAATGGTTATCTGCAACAGACTGGCATCTTATAGGATAAAATTCATCTTGTCTGATTAATGATACAAACTAGATATGAGCAGAAGTCTATAAAAGGAATAATGGTTTCAAATTTTGATACAAGGCCAGCACTTTTGAGAGAGAGGAAGTGGAAATTGATTACATTGATTCCAGTGCTCATTTGGTACTTATTTTATCAACTCTGGAAGGATGAAAGACAAAGTCAACTTCAGCAGCAACTGAACTCAGAATGTAAAGAGTCAGAAGAAATGCTGCTAAGCATTTTGTCCAACATAATGATTCTATCAGCTTGCCACCTTGGAAATAACAATGATGTTAGTAGTCTGAAGGCAGGCATTATTGTGGGTCAGTCCATAATAATAAACTGGAAAGAAGTTGTTGTATGATCACATTTCTGTTGCCAAAATTATAACTGAAATTGAACTCACAAAAACTATGAAATAAAGTTTTCTTTTAACTAGGTACAAGTGAATTTTCATAAGAAACTTGAATGAGTCAAATGTATTGCATATTATCAGCTTCTTAAATTTTATCGACTCTAGATGGTTGAAAGACATAGTTGCGTCCTCGTCTTGTCATTGTGTGAAAGTTATAATCAAGTGTCATCATACAAGCAATGTCATTCACATCCAATCTTCCATGAAAACATGCCCATCATCATCACACATCTGTTTTTCATGCTGTCATGAGTTGGATGATTTGACTGGAGTTGGTAAGGCCAGGGGTTGTACCAGGCTCAATTATCGGTTCTGGCATGGTTTCTATGGATGGATGCCCTTTCTAATGCCAGCCACTGCACAGTGTGTTCTGGGTACTCTTTATGTGGCATCAGCACTGGTATCAATTCTGCTGTGGTGGACAGGTCTTCTTGAGTACAGCAATGCACCAGATATCTCAGTTCTTTGTCATCTCCTTTGTAAGGCTCAGTATCTTGAGATCTGCCTTCAATATTTTATTCCATGTCTTCCTGGGTCCCCTGCTTCCACAAATCCATCCACTTTAAGTAACTGGTGCTTTTGTATGCAACTGTCGACATTCATAAGTTTCACATGCAAACCAGCACAATCTTCTCTCTTGCACACTGCATTTAATTCCTGTTATGCCCAACTTCTTCCTCAATTGGAGAACTATCATCTTGTCTGGAAACAAGTGAGGGATGGAGACAAGAAGGATATCCAACTGTAGAAAATTTGCCTCAACAACTTCTGTTGTTCCCATACAAGAATGGAAAAGTGTACCTTAAAACAATGACGAGGAAGATGACGAAATGATGATGATTTAGTTTGGCGCCCCCTAACATTTCTGCCAACTTGCAATGACAAATAAATATTGTATGAAAGGATACATCCATGAGAAAGACAAAATTCTTGCATGTATCCAAGCCAGTGTAGTGATAAGGGCTATCTGAAATACACAGTAAAAAAAAAGAAAGTAAACTAATATTTAAAGAATAAAAGAATACAAATATTAAAGCTAAAATGCTATCTTTGATCCCAAACCAAAGATCAATCTAGCTATGAAATAATGTGCCAATTTCTCAAGTGAAGAGGCAATTTATATTATACATGTTTTTCTCTCCTTTATTTTCTACCGTTTAATTAAAAAATGGTTAAGTAGATCAGACAAGAATTCAAATACACTTGATAGTGTTTCATTGTGTTACTGGGGCTTCACACTTTATTTTTCATGATCTCAGTTCACCCAGGTACAGGTGAATATGCACCAGCTTATCTGGGAGTTACAGATCAGCGTCGTCTCCAAGAAGAAAAATTTATCTTTTGTATGCTTCTTGCTATGAAAACAAAACTACTCACTGGTCCTTGAGAGGAATATATATTGCTTGTGTTTATTCTAGTATATGCTTGATAGACATGAGCTATGCAAATGCAGAAAGAAAAAAGACGGCAAAAGTAATTACAAAATGAAACACTGACTAACCATGTTTAAATTCTTCATCCAAGATATTGTGTAATTCAAAGGAATCAATTTCCATATCCTGTAAACATCAAAACAAACGCATCAAATAATTGTGTCTTAAGACACATGCAATCCATACCAGCATGAGAAAGCAAACATAAAAACATTGATGATGATAAGTGATTTCTAAAAACAGAAAAGCTTTAAATTATAATGGTTTCTTTTTAATCTAGCTATCTGTGTATGTATCAGGCTGAATAAAAAGTAAGCAACATTTTGAAACGTGAATTTTATTACAATATATTTCAACAATACGGAAATTTTATTCATCAAAGTAAGTACCATTACAATCAACACATTTTTGCCAACAAGTTACAAGTTTGTTTATTCCGATAACATAAAAATTTAGAGTTCTGAAGCTGATGAACTCTTTGAACGCACTTTCAGCATCAGTTTTTCTAACTCCCCACGCAGGAAACCATCAAGGTGGTTGAAAAGTGGTAGTCGGTAGGAGAAAGGTCCGGGGAATAAGCTGGGTAGGGAAGAACTTTGTAGCCAGGTTCCCTCAACTTCTGGAGCGTCATTAGTGAAACCTGTGGTCGAGCATTGTCATAAAGAATGATTGGTCCTCTTCTGTTGACCAGTCTGGGATGGAGGAGTAGCAGTTTTTCATTCATTTTGGCAATTTCATGGCAATATGTTTCTGCAGTAATAGTTTTTCCAGGTTTTAAGAAGTTATAGTGGATGAGTCCAGCAGTACACCACCAAACAGTCATCATAACCTTCTTTTTCAAGAGCTCAGGTTTAGGGAAGGTTTTTGGTGCTTCATTTTGGTCCAAACACTGTGAAGAATCCACTTTTCATCACAAGTTACAATACGGTCAAGAAATGGATCGGTCTGGTTACGGAGAAGAAGCAATGAGCAAATTTCATATCTGTGCATTTTCTGATTTTCATTCAAATCATGTGGTACCCATTTGTTGAGCTTTTTTGGTTTTCCGATTGCATGCAAACAGTTGCAGGCAGTTTTCTGGCTAACTTGAAGTTCTTTTGCCAGTTCTCAAGTGATTTTACGTGAATCTTTCTCAATGATCTTTAATTGACCGTCATCGATGACAGACGGGCGTCCACTACACTCACGATCTTCAAGGCTCAGGTCCCCACTGTGAAATTGTTTAAACCATTTTCGAGCTGACCACTCACTGGTCATTTCTTCACCAAACATTTCGTTAATATCGCGATCAGTTTCAGCTGCTTTACGTCCTTTTTGAAGTTGAATAGCAAAATTGCTCGAATATCCTGCTTTGACAGTTCCACTTCAGATGGTTGTAACAGTGAAAAAAATATCAATGTTAATTTATTGATGCATTTGGGCAAGTCTATGTATTATCAGACAATTGCAAAAAAATGCTTAAAAAAATTCAAAACTTTGTAAAAATCTGTACAAATTCTTCCGTGTTCAAAACATTGTTTACTTTTTACTCAACCTGATATATACATGCGTATGCAGTGTCACACAAACACACATTTATATATGTAGATGCTGGCGAGGCTGCATGATAAGAAGTTTGCTTTCCAACCACAAGGTTCTGTGATGAGTTCCACTGTGTGGCACCTCGAGCAAGTCTCTTCTACTATTGCCTTAAGCTGCCCAAAGCCTTATAAGTGGATTTGGTAGCCAGAAACTGAAAGAAACCCGTCATATATATATATATATATGTGTGTGTGTGTGTGTTACTGTCTCTTTGTCATGACATTGCATAATAGTTGTAAACAAGTATCACCATAATGCAAGCAGTGTCCTTCATTTCCAATATTGTCTGTAAGCATGTCGAGTCATGGGGAAATATTAACTTACTTAGAAACAGGTGAAGTTTGGTGACAGATGGATATCCACCCATAGAAAACCTACCACAAATTCTGTCTGACCCATGTGAGCATGGAAAAATAGACATAAAAAGGATGATATGATATATATTGCATGTGTACATGTATATGGTTTCATATATTTATATATACATACATATATACACAAGTGTGAATTGTGCATGCAGGCATGTTTTTTAGGCAAAACATTTTAGTCACCAATAGTATACAGGCAGTGATATTCTTTGTTCTGTAGTGAATCTGCTAAGTAGTCTCTGTGCAATATCTAATGGTTAACCCTTTAACAGTTAAACTGGCCATAATTGGCCTAAATATTCTACGTGTTTCATGTTCACACTGGCCAGATCCAGCCTCTCACATCTACCATACAATGTCAGTCTAAAATAAACACTGACATCATCAAAATCTTGAAGCAACAAGATAATGCATGGTCAATTCAAAACAATATGAATAAATAAGTGTTACATTTGACAGAATAATTCAAATGCTAAAGGGTTAATATAGTTAAGTTTAAATCAAATTGGAGAGGAATTAGATGTTATTGATAATCACATTACTAGACATGATGAAATGACTGAATAGGTTTAGAACAGAACAAAACAGGATTCATACCTCACCCGATATTCGATAGAAATGTTCTTTGAAACACTCTGTATCTTTTTCATCAATGAAGTCTTTTGGAGGTTGGCTGACAAGGGAAGGAATGTTGTCTGCTGGTCTAATTGGATAGAAAATAAATTAAATGAATATTGAAGTATTTCATATTCAATTTGAAATTATCAACTCATCATCATCATCATCATTGCCACTAACTCACTGTCATCATCAGTAACTCTTCCTCTTAATCATCATCATTATTACTAACAAGTTAGAAGCATGGCCCATATACAGCTGCTTGACCTGCTAGAAATAGCTACCCAATATCCCTCAAATGACACCCTACTATCTTAAAAGGGGAGAGAGATCTGCATCTAAGATAACAGAATCCTAAATATGTAATACCTAAAACAAAAATTAGATGCTCCCAATTTACATTCCTTTGATCAGAGGTCTTCACAATCAGAGTTTCCTTATATCATTATCATCACCATTGTTACCCTCACCAACATCATTATGCATTTAAAATCTACATGATTTGTGCTTGAGAAGACCTGTCCATCACAGCAAAAATAAAGTCCTAAAAACATTATGTTTATGTTGGACCCTCCTCTATGGTACAACACAACTTCTGTAATCACTTGAGAACAGAATCAACACATATTGAATCTCTTCCATTCTTTGATTCTTCTATAATTTTAAAAATCACTATTTCTTCTTCCTGGATCAGGTGAGAGAAACAGTAATTTAAAAAAATTAATATCTTAGTAATATCATGTTTTTCTCTATTCTATTTGTCAATGACCAAAGGTGATACTTGTGATGCAAATGATGCTGGCATTAGAAGTACACATGCATTTAAGTTGGCTAGACAATCAATTGTTTTAACTTTGTTGCTGATTTATATAATACCATACTACCATGTCAGAAAACTAAAAGAAAACCTTATTTGAGATGTATGGTATAGCCATCAAAAATATTAGATCAGTTGCCTGTACAATACAGATATGTTTATGCAGAGCTAACTAGAATTAGTCAAGATCACAATGTCACTTTAGTGTTCCATGATAAAAGGGCTATATTGTACTTTATATCAAAAGTATGAAATACTGCAATACATAACAACTGTTCAAATTAATCAACATGGGCAATAACATTTTCTATACAAAAGCATTTGTCAATCAAGATGTTTTTTTACCAATATGTGGAACCTAGGACAAATGTTTTCTACTATAGTCTTGGGTTGAACAAAGCCTTGTGAGCAGATTTGGCAGGCAGAAACTGAAAGAAGCCTATACATACATATATATATAATAGGCATAGGCATAAATGTGTAGTAAAAAGTTTGCTTCCAAACCACATGGTTCTGGGCTTATTTCCTTCCGCTGCATAGCTCCAGGCTGACCAAAGCCTTGTGAGCAGATTTGATAGATGGTAACAACTGGAAGCTGGTCGTATATGTATGCATGTGAGTGTGTGCACACATTCATGTTAGTGTGTGTGTGTGTGTACGCATGTTTGTGTGTCTCGACATCACACAATAGTTGTAAATGAATGTCACGGTTATACAAGCAGTGTCCTTTGTTTTCAATCTTCTGTGTAAACATGTCCAGTCATGGGGATATATTATCTTGTTTTGAAATAAATAAGGGTTGGTGACAGGAAGTGCATCTGGTCATAGATAATCTACCTTAATGAATTCTATCTAACCAATGAAAGCACAGAAAAGTGAACATTAAAATGATAAAGATAATCACAGTCTAAAATCCTTACTTCTTTTATCAACCTCTTCATATGATAGTTTTGTTTCTAATCTTTATTACCATTATACTAAAGGGGATGGCATATTTTTGTGACTAAGAAAACTTACTCCACAATATTTGTTTTTTCCATAAAGAATCTGATGAGAAAACTTGCTTCTAAGTTGGCTTCATATGTACAGGGTAGCACAATATATTCTCCAGGTTTCAATGCAAACCGCTTCACAACTTGGCGACCATTCATAAAAGCATCAACACTGGCAACACTTGTATATTTTTTAAAGAATTCATATTGCAATGGAAGAGCATGGTGGAGATCATTCTGGCAAAAATGAAATTTTAAAAATGTGGTTAAGTATTCACTATAGCAAAACAGAAAAATATTATAATACTATTTGAAAAAATTTATTTCTCTTCACCACTCAACAAATACACAATCACAAACACACATTAATCTTTCTATACCAACTTACCTGAAACTGCTCCTGGTTCTAAGATACAATCTCCTTATTTTAAAATGATCTAAATTAAAAACTTTTCAGCAAAATTTCGTATAAGTTTATGTTCCAAATATTTATTAATTAAGACAACTATTTTACTCAATTTTTCATCATTCTAAAAATTAATTGAAACAAAAGCAATGTATTGTATTTCAAAAGAATTACAATGTCAAATAAAACAGTAAAATAGCACAGCAGCGATTAACTCGTTTCAAATTGCGACAGCTATTTCAAAGGGACGTGACTCTACGTTAAGAACAACATAAGTCACTGACAATTAGTGATCCAAATTTTATGAGCCTAAGTGTAGCCACTAACATTGAGTGACTCATCTAAACTCAGTTCAGTAACCCATCCCCAAACTGACAACACTCAAACTTATGGGCTGTGTGAAGATGCAATAAACAATGAAGTAAGAATTTGCTAATGAAGCACAATTCAAAAATGGTTATTGACAAAGTCTGAATACACGACTCATGTAGTCATCATCGTTTTTATTTAATGTCTGTTTTCCAAGTTGGATAATTTGATAAGAGCCGGCCAGCCGGAGAGCTGTCCAAGCCCCAATTGTCTGTTTTGGCATGGTTTCAATGGCTGGATACCCTTCCTAACGCTAACCACTTTACAGAGTATGTCAGGGTGCTTTTCATGTGCTACTGCCATGGATGCTTTTATGTGGCACTGTCACAAGTGCATTTACATGGCATCAGCACGAGTGCATTTTCTGTGGCACAAGTACGAGTGCATTGTGTAATATCTTCTGAATGCATGGTCCATATTTCAGAACGACTGTGGTTCTGAAAGTGTGGGGAGATCCATACATGGGAGGAAATATATTCGAGAGAAATATCAGTGAAGATAACTGAACAGGCTAAATTCAAAGTTCCATTGTTATCTCTATGACATTACAGTTATTGCTTTCTTTTTTCTTTCCATGAACCATTCACAGACTTTTGTAAATTAAATAACATGGGGGTGAGGGTAAGACATAAAATTGCTACTTCAAAAGGAGGAATGGCAATTAAAAAAAAAAATCAAATTGTTTGAGCTGTGGTTCAGTAATAGATACATTTTTATATAAATACCTTCCTATCCGTTTGTGGTTTCAGGTTCAATCCCACAGTGGAGAATCTTAGGCAAGAGTCTTCTATTATAACTCTAGACCAACCCAAGCATTATGAGTGGATTTTGTAGAGGGAAACTGAAAGTGCCAGTCGTGTGTATGTGTGTGATGTCTGTGAGTTAGTTTACATTTACACTCTCCAAATGCTGTGAACTACAAGTAATGTTGCTAGCAGTTCCCCTGTCATTAAATCATTTGGTTGCTTTGAAGAAGTTGCATGAAAAATATGTAAAGTTAGTGACAAGAAGGACATTAGCTGTAATCCATACTAGCTTATTAAAAAGCAGGTAAACAAATGAACAAACCTTATAAATTACAAATCCTATGTATTGTAAGCAAGGGTTCTTCAGCTTGATTCTTCTGCAGTCTTTCTGTGCAAGCTGTAGGATGACACTACAGTGAGTGTCATCATCTTCATCAGAATCACTGAGAATCATGCGATACTGAGGGTTACTCCAGTGCGTAGCTGCAAAAGAAAAGAAAATTGAAATAATCTGATTATGATATATAATGAAAAGAAAAGAAAGTCATCAAAATTGGTTAAGTTAATTAACTTGGTTATTTTATATTATAATATCAAACATAGTGGTTATAAAAAGTTACTGTAATATTGTCATCAGACGTTATGTGAAAATACCAATTTCCAAATTCTATTTAGTAATTTATGAACTCATTTATTTATTTTATTTGATTAAAGCCAAACACTATTACTACTACTACTACTACTACAATAACAACAGTGATTTGTGTGACAACATTCATTTTAAGTCAAGGCTGTCAGAAATTTTTGTTTTCCTACATCTTTTAACTTTGAATACTTACTAGAGCAGGATGGTCTTCCTCCAGCAGAGAAGCCTTTGTACCATCTATTATGGAATTCCACTGCAAACCATGTCCTAGGCATGTTCATTGGAGCATCAGGGGATAAATTACAGATATTCAATGTGTCAAAATGAGCTTTAAAATCATTGAAGTCCATCCTGAAGGAAAAATAACAAAAAAAAGTGAAAGATTCAGTAAACATTAGAAGTGTTGAAAGTGAATTGAACAAAGAAGATGGAATATACAAGGGAGTGCTGAAAAGTTGCTGGTTTTTGGTAAAAGAAAATACAGGAGGATCAGTTAATTATGATCTTATTTAACATATTCCTATCTCAGATTCACACACTTATTGCAGCAGTCCTTTAGTTTTTCGAAGCTCTGTAAGAGAACTAGGAAGGCTGTGCCTCCAACCAGGCCTTTCATGATACCCTTAAAGCCAGGAACTTTTCAGTACCCCTTCATAATGTATTGAAGCAAGCATGGCTGTGTGATTTCAAAAGTTTGCTTCTCAATTGTGTGGTTTTGAGTTCAGTCCCACTACATGGCACCTTGGACAAATGTCTTTCACTATAGCCCTGATCCAGCCAAAGTCTTGTGAATGAACCTGGTAGACAGAAACTGAAAAAAAAAAAAAACCTGTTGTGTGTGTATCCTTGTCTTGGCACTGTGTGATAGTTATAAACATGTGCCACCAGCAAACAAATAGAGTCATTCATTTCCAATCTTTCATGAACAACCTGTCCAGCCCATAGGGAAAATTTTAACATGCTTAGTCAGGGTTGGTGATAGGAAGGGCATTTGTCCATAAAAAATCTACACCAATAAATTTTGCCTGTCCTATGTAAGCATGAAAAAGAGAACATTAAAACAGTGATGATGATGATGATAACATAATGTTTTCAGAATTTATCTTCTGTTGAAGAAGGAAAAAAAACAACTTTGTTTGATCCCACTATTCAGTACCCTGGGCAAATGTGTTCTACAGTGTCAGGTTGACCCATGTTTTGTGAATGAAATTAGTTAGATGAAAACTATGTGAAATTTCATTGTATTTACTGTATCTATGGTTCTGGAGACCCAGCCTGAAAATTACACTAAGGGTCAAAATGCCTGTGGAATACCCAGCTACTTACATTATAACACAAAAAGCAGCTAGTTCCAATCATTGACCAAACAGGCCACTTGTCGTAGAAACAAAGCAAGATCTTAGCCTTGATTTGATCCCTCAACTCCTGATGGAGTTGAAAGAGCATCATTGTGACATACAACGTGGTTTTGGTTGAGCCCATATACCTTTGGATTTGACTAACCACAGCACTTTTCATCCAGAGAGACAAAAAAGTAATAAACAAAGAGAGAAAAAGAAGAATTGACTCTCATACTGGACTCATACTTTATTGACCACTAAAAGGATGAAATGCAAAGTTGACCTCAGTAGGATTTGAACTGAGAGCACAGAGAACCAAAATGAATATCATAAGGCATTCTAGTCAGTGTTCTGACAACTCACCAATGAAAGATCCATCATCAGTTGAAGAGGACACCATCAGCTTAACATGAAAGAAAATAAGGTTGTGTACTCTCATTGAGCAACTGGAGTTCTACTGAAGACTTCATCTTTATGTCATGTGCTTGTGTTCAATTCAAGATAGGAAACACTGGAAAGTGGTATTTTGTTGCATTCTCTAAGAAGATTCAAACTAATAACTCCAAATTAACAGAACACTTACTACATAATGTTTCCCACTTTCTAAAGTTCAACAATAAATTATATCCCACACTATTTTACCTATTCACAGCCAACTGAACTGACCTAGTCAAAGCTGGTGAAAGTTAACCCTTTATCATTCAGATTAACCTGTCAAAATGTAAGGCTTATTTATTTATATTGTTTTTCAGTTAACGCTTTAGCATTTAAACTAGACATATTAGACTAAAATTTTATCTGTGTTTTATGTTCAAACTGGCCAGGTCCTGCTTTTCACACTTACCCTACAATGTCAGTGTAAAATAAACAATAATATCATTGAGATCTCAAATGCATGCTTAATTCAAAAAATGTGAATAAATAAGCATTACATTTGGCAGAGAAATCTGAATGCTGAAGTGTTAATCATGCATCATCTAATAGTTTTGAGATTTTAATAATGTGATAGTTTATTTTTACAATGACATTGTAGGATAAGTGTAAGAGGACAAATCTGGTTAGTTTTCACATAACAGATAGAATATTTCAGCCCCATATGGCCAGTTTAAACACTAAAGGGTTAAGGTATACTTTTCATGAATATGTTCTGTGTCAAAAGCAAGATACAAACCATCAACAATTTGGCTGTGGGCCAGCAACCTAAAGCAAATTGTCACCTTTATATTTTACTTGAAACATCAAAAAGTAATAATGATAATAATAAAAGTTTCTAATTTAGGTGCCAGGACAACGTTTGAAGGGAGGAGATCAATCAATATCATTGATCCCTGCACTTGACTCATACTTATTTTATTGACCCCAGAGAGATGCAAGGAAAAATTGTTCTCCACAGGATTTGAACTTGGACAAATGTGGCAAGGCATTTTTTCCAGAGCTCTAACAATAATCACCAGCCTGCTGTTTTACATGAAATTAAAATAATAATAATACAGCATATGACTGATACATATCAATCCTGGATACACAAAATATTATAAAACATTATATATATTTATATATTTAAAGAGAGAGCGGGGGAAGGAGTAGGAGAAGAAGGAGAGGCAGACGGTCAGACAGACAAACAGAGAGAATAAAATATATGTATATAGAAAAAAAATTCACACAAAAAAATACATACCAAAATTCTCCATCATCATTGAAGACTAGTCCTAATTTTTCCCTCTCATCACTAGGAATACTGTTCCATTCAACAGACCTAAAGAATTTGAAAATAAACACATTGTAATCTGGAAGTCAAAACAAATTATCAAAGGAAAGATGATATAACAATAAATATACGAATGAAAGTAATGATATGTTAAACTAAAAAGCAAAAAAATTAATTAAAGAAAATTAAAATAAGAAAATGTCAAATTTGAATTACCTTTCATTCCACGGTCCATTCCAGGCAATATGTTCACCCCAAGGGTTTCGAATCCTTATCAGAGTGACTGAGCGATTTCCTTGATCCGAGGGCAGTAAAAGCTGCAATGGAAAGCAGCGAATATGCATATGCATAACTATTTACAAGAAAGAGACTATATGGTTACATGTATATGCACATATGCAGTAACAAAAAAATATACATCACATATGTACAAACTTCTCTACTAGTGAAGGCACATGGCCTAGAGGTAGGGGCTATTGCACTTGCACTCACAAGATTGTGGTTTTGATTCTCAGACCAGGAGGTGTGTTGAGTTCTTAAGTAAAATGTTTCATTTCATGTTGCTCCTGTTCACTCAGTTGTAAATAGGTAAACTTACAACAGACTGGCATTCCATTCAGGGGTAATATTTATTTCCTTCAATTTAATATAAAGCATGACTGTTTAAGAAGTTTGTTGCAAGGAAGTGCAATGTAATCAATGGTGTATGACGACATCTGATAGTCTGGTCGATACAGTGATATATAACAGGAGGGTTGTGAGGCTTCTTTAGTCCTATCCATCATTGGTCACTATGAGTAAATGCATCCAGTACACTCTGTATTGTGGTTAACAACAGAAGAGCATCCAGCAGTTGAATCTAAGCTTAATGACATATATGAGCACCAGTCAATAACAAAAAATGACTCAGACTATTTAACCCATGATAGCATCATCATCGTTTAACGTCCGCTTTCCATGCTAGCATGGGTTGGACGATTTGACTGAGGACTGGTAAAACCAGATGGCTACACCAGGCTCCAATCTGATTTGGCAGAGTTTCTACAGCTAGATGCCCTTCCTAACACCAACCACTCCGAGAGTGTAGTGGGTGCTTTTACGTGTCACCCGCACGAAGGCCAGTCAGGCGGTACTGGCAATGGCCATGCTCAAAATAGTGCAATTTATGTGCCACCCGCACAAGAGCCAGTCCAGGGGCACTGGCAACGATCTTGCTCGAAAATCCCACGAAGGCCAGCCAGGCGGCACTGGCAACGGTCACGCTCAAAATGGTGCATTTCATGTGTCATCTGCACAAGAGCCAGTCCAGGGGCACTGGCAACGATCTCGCTCGAAAAATTTCATGTGTCATGATAACATGGAAAACAGATATCAAACTATGATGATGTTGATGCTAGTGCCATGTAAAAAGCTCCCAGTACACTCTGTAAAGTAGTTGGCATTAGGAAGGATATCCAGCTATAGAAGCATTGCTAAAACAGACAACAAAACCTGAGTAGCTCGGCCTTGCCAGCTCCTGTCAGATTGTCCAACCCATGCCAGCATGGAAAACAGATGTATGATGATGATGATGTGTGTGTATGTCCATTCACATAGAAAACTACTAAATAAAATATTAAGTTTCTGAAATTTATCTAAAAAAAAAAAAAAAAAAAAAAAAAAAAATTTAAATATTACCTGCCTCAAATCAGTGATGTTATAAATATGACCTGACAACAAACCATTTGGAAGTTCAAGCTGTTTCTCATCCAGTGACAATGACTGAAAGATCAAAATGAAAAGGGAATAGATAAATTTAAAATGGTGTGAATTTAAGCACAATTGCTCACACGCACACACACTCCCACTTTAGGTGGCAAATTGCCGGTCATTAGAGTATTAGACAAAATATTTTGTAGTATTTGTTCCAACTCTCTATACTTGGATTCGAAATCTACCAAAGTCAACTCAGAGTTTTATCTTTCCGGGTATTGATGGAAAAGTACCAGTCTAAGGCAATGAATTGAAGGAGCTGTAAAAACATCTCACTGAATGCCTTATAGTATTTGTTCTGACTGTGCATTCTGAATTCAAATGCTGCCCTGGAATACTTGGATGGTAGACTTAAATTGTCACCTAGCTGATATCTTGAGAGGTATTAGCAGAGTGCAAGCAGTCAGGCCAGGTTTTGGCTTGAGGATATCTCCCTCCCTCCCACCAGCCTTTGATGTACTGTAATTGGTCAGAGGTACCGCCTTCCTCCTGACTAAAAAACAAGAAATTTTTAAAAACGCGAGAATAATATCACAATGGTTGTAAATTTACACAAGATTTCAAATCTAACCATTGATGTATATTAACAATGTAAATTACTGCTGTTGCCCCTAAACAAGGTCAGTTACTGAAGCCTGCTCGCCTTGATAACATATCTGAACAGTCAAGATATGATTCAGCTGATATCATTTACTTTCAAACTGACTCACACTGCAATCTAGAGTCTAACATACTAACTTGCATCTGTTGTGGAGTGTTAATTTCCTAAGAAATAAAGACTACAAACCTTTTAGTCCACATTTCAAAGAATGGTTGAGAGTATAACAGATGCACAGAAACTCATTCAATGGCTCAGACTCAGTTATAAACAAAAAAAAATCTTGCTTTCATGCTAAGGAGATCTTATAATACTAAATCATATTCATTGCTTTAATCAGTTGGCTCTGAAGACCAGATCCACTTCAATTTGCCTTGTTAAAGTTATCTCCCTTGTTTGCTGTCCTTCGATTTAAGCAATCGTAGAAGGAATTTTTGTCAACTATTTGTTTGGATAATCTCAGTTGATTTAAGTTTCTTTTAACCATGTTTTACATGTATGAGCCCCTCTCCACATTAACTATATACATACATACATATATATATATATATATATATATATATATATATATATATATATATATATATACCGGAGTAAGCACATAAAATGTGCAACAAGGTGGAAAAAAGAGTACTCAAATACCAGAGGTAGAGTAATATGCTTTATTTAAAAGCAGCAGAAACATAACAAAAGACTGTTAATCTGAGTTTCACATTCCCGTTCATCGGACAGTTTTGTTAGAAAATAACAAAACTGTCCGATGAACGGGAACGTGAAACTCCGAGTAACAGTCTTTTGTTATATTTCTTCTGCTTTTAAATAAAGTATATATATATATATATATATATATATATATATATATTTATTAAAGATAAATAAAAATGAAAATGCCACTTTTAAAAAAAATTTTTATCTTTGATATCTACTTACTCATGTGGTACATTTACAAATCTTTTCAAATATATATATATATATATATATATATATATATATAAAAGGATAAAGATCCCTTTTGGTCATGAATAACCATGGGATTGCACCTAGAAAGTTATCCTCTGAGACAAGTCCGGGCAAGGTTGTTTTTATCGAAGACCAGCAGTCGCCAATGCACACCAGCCTTCCCCCTCCACACCACTGATGTTATCCAAGGGAAAGGTAAAGGCTGATACAGCTTGGCACCAGTGATGTTGCAACTCATTTCTACAGATGAGTGAACTGGAGCAACATGAAATAAAGTGTCTTGCTCAAGAACACAACACACGAAAAATTCCATTTGTAAATAACTAAATTCTTCAGCAATATTTCTCTTCTTCACAAGGCATCGAGCTGGCAGAATCATTAGCATGCTGGGTGAAAAAGCTTAGCGGCATTTCATCAGCCTTTATGTTATGAGTCCAAATTCCAAGTGTGGAGGCGCAATGGCCCAGTGGTTAGGGCAGCGGACTCGTGGTCATAGGATCGCGGTTTCGATTCCCACACCGGGCGTTGTGAGTGTTTATTGAGCAAAAACACCAAAAGTTCCACGAAGCTCCGGCAGGGGATGGTGGCGAACCTTGCTGTACTCTTTCACCACAACTTTCTCTCACTCTTACTTCCTGTTTCTGTTGTGCCTGTTATTCAAAGGGTCAGCCTTGTCACACTGTGTCAGGCTGAATATCCCCGAGAACTACGTTAAGGGTACATGTGTCTGTGGAGTGCTCAGCCACTTGCACGTTAACTTCACGAGCAGGCTGTTCCACTGATCGGAACCCTCAACGTTGTAAGCGACGGAGTGCCAAATTCCAAGTAAGTTGATTTTGCCTTTCATCCTTACCAACTCCAGCCAAACCGTCCAACCCAAGCCAGCATGGAAAACATATTAAATGATGATGATGATGATGATGGCAATGATGATGATCCCTTCTTGGGAAATATAATTTTGTCATATGTACTTACGTTTATGCCACAAGCCACAATCGAATATCTATCGAGAGCTTTAAAGAGAATATTAATGATGTTTTCTGGAACATTTGCATTGGCTCCATGAAGCTTGTAGCTTTCTATCAGTCCACCAGTTAAATCAGCAAGGACATCTTCAAAAACATTCACTTTGAGAGCTTCATAGGATCCGTACATTCTTTAGTGAAATCAAATTTTCAAAAAATAGCGGAAAGAAACAAAATAGGGGAAAAAAGAAAAGAAAAAAAAACTAAATAATAAATTTACAAAAAGGAAGGTAATAAAACAAAAGATAAGGAAAATAAATTATATTTTCTTCGATAATTGCTAAAAACTGAAGAACCAAGTGGTGGTTTCGGTTAACGAGAATCATTAAAACAATCAACATATTAGAAACATTTTTTGGATATTTTGGGTTACAGCCCTTCACAGTGAAGAAATTGCTTTCCTTTTTTATTTTGGCACAGGCTTTTGTTTGCAGGGTTTAGAGATGGAAAGGGATATGCCAATGAAGTTTGCAAGGTTCCTGAAACTGTTGGTACAAAAGAACAAGAAGCTATGACTAATCAGGTACAGCCTATGCCACAAGCTTCCACCCACACAATTTCAGCCACAAGTTTTTTTTAGTTAACTCAAGGTCATAGGAGAAAACAGTTGCCCTAGGGAACAAACAATAAGGTCAAATATAGAACAAGATTGTGAAGACAACTTCTTAACTCCACAGCAATGCAGGTACCCACAGTGACAAATTTGGTGAGGAGGAATTATGGTCAACTGAATCTTCCCCTGATTATTGGCGATATTTGTTTTATAAATTGTGGAGCTAACTTCTTAGTTTAAAACCCAGAGGGAAGAAAAATCCAAGTTAAACACAGCAGGGTATGAACTTAGATTATAGGATTTTTAGTTTTATTGATAACATGATAACTTCTCTAATGACAGAGCCATGATAAAATACACTCAGTACACTCTGTAAAGTGAATGGTGACAGGAAGAGTATCAAGCTGTAGAAACCAGGTTGAAAGTCATCATTGTCATCATCGTAATCATTTAATGTCTGTCTTCCATGCTGGCATGGGTTGGATAGTTTGACAGGAGCCAGCCAGGCTACTGTGTCTGTTTTGGGCATGGTTTTTACAACTGGATGCCCTTAATAACACCAATCACTTTGTAGTGTGAATTGAGTGCTTTTTACATGACACCAGCACAGGCAAGGTCAGTTTTGGCATGGTTTTTACAGCTGGATGCCCTTCCAAATACCAACCCCTTCGCAATGTGGACTGGATGCTCTTTACGTGGCACTAGCACAGCAAGGTCACCAAGTAACTTGCAAGACAAGGAATTTTGAGAGGGGAGGGTACATTAGAAGTGATGAAAGGTTAGAGTGTGACAAAGAGAAAGAGAGGCAGAAACAGGTGTCTTGCTATAGAGGAGGTACATGGTTACCTGGCAGAGAGAGAGAGGGAGAGGAAGAGAAAGGGATGTATAAGTAAGACTCAGTCCTGACCTGTCTAGAAGGGCAGTAACTGTGAACAAGGACTTGGATCATGACAACTTGGTCAACCCATACCATCAGAGAAAGTGAAAGTAAAATGATGATGGTTGATAAGGTACATAACCATTTCTGTAACTCCAACTGTTAGAAATAGCAGCTAAATCTCAGGCAAATCGTACTCCTACTTTAGAAATGGAGAATGTAGTATTAAATATACTACAATAAAAAGGATGGGATTGTCATGGCAGGCACAACAATCATTAGTCTGCTCAATCAGGATTGATTTGGGTTTTAATCAAAACTAAATAACAGAAAATGAATGTAAACCTTAACAGGGAGTTAAAAATAAGGATCAAAAAAGAAAAAGAAAATGAAGGGAATGGAGACATAAAAAGGGGCCTATGCTTGTTGAATATTAACAAGGAGAAAGGGAGGAGGAAAGAGAAAAGGAGAGAGAGGGAGAGTAAAGAAAATCCTACAGGCAGAAGGTAGACAGAGGAGGAGTGAGAAGAAAAAGAGACAAAGAAATATAAGAAATAAAAAGGAAATTTGAAGAGTAAAAGAATAAAAACAGAAAAGCAACAAACAGGAAAGGGAATCAAATGAACAAAAATGAATCACTCTTTCTCTCTCTCTCACACACACACACGCATCATTTTGACAAGAAAGAAGCTAACAGCTCTTCTAAAGATTCAGCTTATGTAGCCTTCATCAGACAGTCCAATGTAAAAATGAAATAAATATCTTTACTGAAAGATATTGAGTGATCCTTCAATTTAATGTTTGTTTTTATATATAGGTTTACATAAAATCAAATGCTAAGATATATATAAATATATAGGCGCAGGAGTGACTGTGTGGTAAGTAGCTTGCTTACCAACCACATGGTCTCATGTTCAGTACCACTGCAATGCACCTTGGGCAAGTGTTTTCTACTATAGCCTCGGGCCAACCAAAGCATTGTGAGTGTATTTGGTAGACAGAAACTGGAAGAAGCCTGTTGTATATGTATATATATGTGTGTGTATGTGTTTGTCCCCTCAACATCACTTGACAACCGATGCTGGTGTGTTTATGTCCCTGTAACTTAGCGGTTCAACAAAAAGAGACCGATAGAATAAGTACTAGGCTTACAAAGAATAAGCTCTGGGGTCGATTTGCTCGACTAAAGGCGGTACTCCAGCATGGCTGCAGTTAAATGACTGAAACATGTAAATGAATATATATATATACACACAAGGTGAGTTGGAAGAATTGTTAGCATGCTGGACAAAGTGTTTAGTGGCGTTTTGTCTATCTTTATATCCTGAGCTCAAATTCCAATGAGGTTAACTTTGACCTTCATCCTTTCAAGGTCAATGTAATCGACTAGCCCCCTTCACCAAAATTTCAGGCCTCGCACCTATATTAAAAAGGAATATATGTGTATCATTTAATATATGTAATTACAAAAGAGCTTCTAATAGTTTCATGCTTTTAGGATATATTAAGTCAACAGATTTATATAATGTACCATGTATCTCCAAGTGTTCTGGTTTTTAAATACATCTAACATGAACTGAGCCTGAAAGATTGCTTGGAGATACAATACACAGGGGTGGACCCAAGGTGGGGCCTGAGGGGTATGTTCCCCCTCTCAAGAAAAGAAGTGCACCTTCTAAATAATGATATTACGCCCTTTTCCCCTGGAATTGTATTCCCTTTTGACCTTGTGCCCTCCCTTTGAAAAATTCCTGGGACCACGCCTGATGCATGTTATATAATCTGCCAATTTAATGTATCTTAAAAGCATGAAACTACTAGTAGCTTTTTGCAATTGTGTGGATTAAATGATATTTATCTCTCACTGGACTGTAAAATAAATGAATTTACCACAACCAACTCATTGAATTATTATGTATCTGCTTATTGAATTGTAACTGGTTCAGTATTCTACAAACACACACCTTTGACCCTTTAGCATTCAAACTGGCCATATCTGGCCCAAATATTCCACCTATTTTATGTTCAAACCAACCAGATCAAGCCTCTCACACCTACCCTACAATGTCATTGTGAAAATAAACAATCACATCATGGAAATCTCAACACTACAAGATAATGCAGGATTAATTCAAAACAATGTGAATAAATAAGCTTTACATTTGGGAGAATAATCTGACTGCTAAAGGGTTAATGTAATCCCCAAATAGAATCACATTGCATAGCATGTGACAAGGTTAAGCCTTTCAGAATTACAGGTAAAATCCATCTGACTGGCTTCTACCCACTCAACTTCAGACAGGTTTATATAACACGTTATGTATCTCCAAGTGTTCTGGTTTTTAAATACATCTAACATGAACTGAGCCTGAAAGATTGCACAGGGGCAGACCCAAGGTGGGGCCTGAGGGGTATGTGCATACACATTTGTCCAAGGTGATGGATTGGCAGAATAGCACAGCATTGGGTATGATACCTAGTGGTATCTACTTTGGAACTTAGAGTTTAACTCTTTAGTATTCAGATTATTTTGTCAAATGTAATGATTATTTATTGTGGTCTAGTGGTTAGGATTCCTGGCTTTCACCCAGGTGGCCCGGGTTCAATTCCCAGCATGGGAACATAAATTTTTCGCATTCAGAAGGGCATCCAGCCATAGAAATCATGCCACAACAGACAATTGGAGCCTGGTCAGCTCCTATCAAACCATTCAATCTATGCCAGCATGGAAAACAGATGTTAAACAATGATGATGATGATAATGATGAAGATTGTTTTGAATTAATCATGTATTATCTCATAGCTTCAAAATTTTGATGATGTGACTGTTTATCTTTAGAATGACATTGTAGGGTAGATGTGAGAGGCCAAATTTAACCATTTTGAACACAAAATAGGTTGACTGTTTGGGCCAGATATGGCTGGTTTAAATGCTAAAGGATTAAATCCCACCTTCTATCATCAGAGAAAAAAAATCTAGTAAAAATGGTGACAAACTTGAGAAGTCCTTAAACGAGTGTCCATGTAAGTCAGCTAATCACTGTTCACATCAACTGATCAGTTGGTAGGAGAGGTCAGAAAGAGGCTTCAAATCCTGTATACTCAAAGAAGGAGTAGTAAACTGTGCTGTAAACTAATAAGTGTTGTGTTAGTTCTCAGTCTCAAGTTCAAATCCTTCTCTGTACAAAAGCTTATCCAGGATAATAGTTCTCAAAACCAGTTAATATGAAAAGATCTAAGATAAACTCCATCATGGGAGATAAGTACAAGTGTCGGAGAAAAATCTTGTCCAAAGTTCAATCTATAGCCCTGTTGAAACGTTTCCATTGGTTAACTGGAGCATCAATGAAAGCTCCATCTTTGTTAATGTGAGCTAATTTGGCAAATGTGAGTTGATTCTTTTCCAAGTTAATGGTTAATAAATGAAGGCCAAATATGGAAGCTGGCATGACTTGGTGGTTAAGAGGTTTGCTTTACAACCACATTATTTTAGGTTCAATCCCACAGATTGGTATACTAGGTAAGTAATGTATTCTACTATAACCTTAGATTGATCAATGCCTTCTTAGTGAAATTTAGTACAAGGAAACTATGTAGAAGCCCATTGTGTGTGCTTATGTATTTGCATATATCTCTTTTGTCAATGTATATCTGTGAAAGACAGACACTTCAGTGAGAAAATAAATGAGTAATCAAATGAAAATACTGTGGTATTTATTCTGGCTAAGTTGTTCAGACATTCCCTTGTTCCACTTACCATAAGAAATGTCATGAAGTTGCATCTTGGAGATTTGTATCCTATTGCTTACAAAATGCATGATATTGTAGTAACGCCGTGCGCATGCGTAGTCTCACGCATGTGTGGAATTCAACAAGCAAGCTTTCCCGTTTAATTCTGTCTCTTTCTTGCTGGCCAGTGATTGAGCATGGACGTGTTTAGCTGTCTCTCACCATCTTTCGGACTTACGGTCGACAGCTCGCTTACATCTACATACCAAACGTCCCAAACACAATGCTCACACACACAGAAGCTGTAACAACAAACAAGAGCTAAAGATGTATATATTTACCACCTGAATAAATGTTGTTTAAGTTGGTAGTCTGGAGTTCAGCATTCCGTTTAATTTCTAATTTTATATAGGAAAGTCAGGTATACATCTAATGATGTATAACCCACTTTCCTATACTGGTGACCCCGACGTGATTCGAACACGCAGCCCGCTGAGCTGCAATAACCCACTTTCCTATAAAGTGGTGACCCCGATGAAGAAACAAACGCAGCATGGACTCTGGACTACCAACCTATAAATTGGTGACCCCGACTAAAGAACAAATGCGGCCATGGAGACTGAACTACGTATTACTAACATCAACAAGCGCGGTTTTTATCTCGCCTCTGTTAGAGTGGATGTTTCCACTCACGATAAACAGACAAGAATTACAGCCTGCGACTTTCCAATTGTGTACTCAAAAACACTTGGTATAAAACTCTCACGTGTACTGACTTTCTATCTGCTGTGATATCTCACATACATATAGACGGCCTGTCTTTTATTATGTTCTTATATGTTGCATTCACACTCTCACATACACATACATCTTTTATGCCACACTAAATATCTCTTGTTATTCATTTCATACGGTCATCTTTTATCGTCTCGTTACTGGCTATTTATGTTATCGTAGTATAACATAATTATTTGTATATCATCTTTGATATATTATTTTGTGTTCGACGTGTGACACGTTTAAATAAAAGGAGTCCTCTGTTTTTCCATTCGTCACCATTTCTCCTTTTTGAGTTCGCACGGTCGTTTTTTCATCTTGGGTTAAGAAAATTTTCTTCGAGGTTTTTGCTAATGGTCGTACAGAGATTTGTCTGTCGACCGTCTGTAAAAAGTGCACCTCTTCAAACACTCATCACCAAGCAGCCTTTTCGCCACCAGCTTCGTTCAACCAAGATTACCACCACGACGACAACAACTACTACTACCAACTACAAGCATTCCCCCCGACATCGCCAAGTTTCAACAGGACATCATTACCACCACACATACAGAACACAGCTATATTACAGTTCCTGCGCCGACGTCTTCACCATCAATGTACTGTCTACCACAATGTCGTGCGCCAACAACCCCACCACCAGGGACACACCAAATCAACACACTCGGTTTTATCTTCACTGTGGAGTGGAATTTATCCACTCACGCACAACAGTAAGAGCTAGCCGAATTGAATATTCCATACCAGGTAACCGGTCACAACTGACCACGACTTCCTGAGTACAGACATTCTATCTCCTTGTGGGACTCTTGTACGAACTGGATTTTTTCTCTACGGACACTTACTATGTTCCGTGTTTTTTCTCACACACACTTGTGCACTCACACACTTTCTTTCATTTGTACATTGCATGCATGTTCTCATGAGTGCACATTCATTTCTTTCATTTTTCTTTGTGTGTGTTTTGTGCTACATCTTGTGGGTGGTTTTCAGTGGCCATCCTGCCTCAGGCGTTCCAACAGATTTCATATTATCGTGCGTTTCCGCACTGGCAAGGGAGCCCTGTAGTAACGCCGTGCGCATGCATAGTCTCACGCATGCGTAGTCTCACGCATGCGTAGTCTCACGCATGCGTGGAATTCAACAAGCAAGCTTTCCCGCTTAATTCTGTCTCTTTCTTGCTGGCCAGCGATTGAGCATGGACGTGTTTAGCTGTTTCTCACCATCTTTCGGACTTACGCTCGACAGCTCGCTTACATCTACATACCAAACGTCCCAAACACAATGCTCACACACACAGAAGCTGTAACAACAAACAAGAGCTAAAGATGTATATATTTACCACCTGAATAAATGTTGTTTAAGTTGATAGTCTGGAGTTCAGCGTTCCGTTTAATTTCTAATTTTATATAGGAAAGTCAGGTATACATCTAATGATGTATAACCCACTTTCCTATAATATAAAAGAAATAATCAAAAGTGTGAGACAAGCACTAAACAGGAATTGAACTTGCAGATTGTCTTAGGAAGCAGTTACCATTTCTCTTATAACAAGTTTTTTAAAGCCTCCATAAATAACTCGCTTAATACTCATCCCTCAACCTTATCACTCACAAATATCATACCTGTAGTTTAGCTGTATCCTATAATTCAAGCATGATCTGGGGCTAAACAAAACAACGATTATGGTCCAGTTATGTACTGTTGACTCAAAAGAAACTAAAAGACTAAAATAAAGATCAAATCGAAATTCTTACTTGGCATAAGCCTTTTCCAGAAGAGCTGGCCAAAATTCATTACTTTTGCTGGAATGTAGAAAGCAGTACTGTCCTTCATAGGTGGGCAAATAGTCATCTACTACAATCTCTACCCAGTTACCACTGTGCCAGAAGTTGAAATAAAATGCACCACAGTAATCATTGACATTGAAACTTTGGTTAAGTGGAATAACACGATGGAAGAGAGTTGAACATCCAGGTGTGGCTAGACATGCTATGGCAGCCAAAAGCCAGCTGTCTCCTGCAATTAAAAAAAAAAGATGTTTGTTAAAATCAGGATAGGTTAATTTTTTTGGTCTTTCTAGTGGTTATTTATTGTTTTGGTGATTTTCTTTGAACTTATTTGTTAAAGATACTTATTTATATTCATGGAAAATTTTCTGTTTATCAAGTTTATTTTTATGAAATTCATTAAAGCAGATATTATGTTTGTCAAAAGAAGCAAGTTTTATTTACACTTCATTACTTATGTTACTTTGTCATCAGATTTACTTCTCAAAACATACAGCAATTTTGTTTTCACAGTTTGCTGATCATCCACTTTGTATACTGTTTTTATGGTTAAATGGGGTTTTAGGGTAATTTTATGGTACAGTGGTTTTATTACGTTTTTGTTCATGTGATCTTTTTACTTATGAAGTGTATTCCTGTGTATGTTGTTTGTGTGTGAGATTCTGTTGGTTTGAATTAGCTGATGGTCATTGTATTCCTCTAAGAATGAGTGTATCTGTTTTTTTTCTTTCTGTGTGGAAGTGCCATTACTATTTTGTCGGTATCTTTGAATTTTCATTGTCCATACAGCTGTTGCTGCATTGTTCATTGTCTATCCTGTTTGTAGTTCAGATTATTTTTTGAAGATGAATTTATTTTGGTGCCTGCAACACAAGATGTGCCATTTCTCCTGTTTAACAAGGTTATGTTATGTATGGCTATGTCATACATATGGCTGGTTTTGGTGTCATGTAAGTTACACATACATGACAATCAGAGATTTATCAGTTTCTTACATAATCTCTTTAGTTAAATGGATGGCTAACACAACACCAAAACAACCCCAAAAATTCAAAAATCAATTTTGTACTCACCCAACTGTCCTTGCTGAACATCAAAGCCACCAATACCATCAACAAAAAACTTTGGTTGTATGCCAGTTAACTTGCTTAAAGCCTAAAAATAATGGAAGTTTTAGAATTAAAACAATGAGCTGATTTCAAATGTTAATTTTATTTTTTTTAATTTAACAGATTAATAAAAGTTTCAGGGCAGGGAGATGATCACACAGTTCTAATTCAGATGGTTATGTATGAATACTGCCCGTAGCTGATTTATCTCCATGTTAGCCATTTATGTTGTTAGTGATGTTTAGACTCCAGGTAAGTTCTGGGCTTAAACAACAACAAACAAGCAGGACTAGGATTAAAGGCAGTCTAGCTGTGACCATCCTGTCTTTTTTCAGACATATATTAATATCTAATATTAATATATGATTAATTATATATTAATATATTAATTATATATCAATATCTAATATTAATGCATGTATTCAGTGTTCTTTTTTTTTAAATTTTAAATGTTAGCGTGTGGTTTGAGGGAGATTCAGCTACAATTTCTAAGAGGTCAAATGACCATATAGAGGTTTCTTCACTGGATTGGTGAGACATTTATTTGATCAGCAGGAAGATAGTGTCCAAGACAAAACAAGTAGATAAAACTTTAAAAAATATCTAATTTGAAAAAAAAAATGGCCAGGAATAACATCAGTAATAGGTCATCCTGCAAATAGTACATGGTTCAAAGTCTGTTAGCGAACTTGTTCTTTTCTATCTCTAGTTAGTGCATATGTTGAACATCACGCACACACACACGCACAAGCCAATGACTGGTGTAGCAGCATTATAATCAACTGCTACAAGAATGAAGAAGATGCCTTAGAGAGAAGTAATTACAGAAGTATTAAATTGCTGGACCAGGTCATGAAAGTTACATAAGCTGCATGAATGGCTGGTGAGAGCTGTTCATGTCATGTACCAGGGTGCTGGCAGTAAAGTGAGAGCTAGCAATGAGTACAACAAATTTAGTGTGCCAGTAGGAATTCACTCCAGGGGCCGGTTTTCATTACTCTCCTTTTTATCCTAGTCCTTCAGGCCATAACAGAGGACTTTAAGACTGGAAGTCATGAGAACACTTCAATGCTGATGACCTTGTTCTTGTAACTGAATCTGTAATAGAATTAGGAAAGAAATTCCAAATGTGGAAGGGAAACCTGGAATCAAAGGGCCTTAAAATTAACTTAGCAATGACCAATGTTTTTGTAAGCAGGAAAACAGAATGGATGCTACTTCCTTCAAGAAAATGACTGTTTAAATGTAAAGAGGGTTTAGGCAGAGATTCTATCTGGTGTATTAGGTACAAATTATGGACACATAAGAGATGCAATGATATCACAGGAAGGTTAACAAAGAGAGTAGATTTTGTCTGTGGTTGATCGACAGGAGCAATAAATACTGAAAACCCAGAGAAAATGGAGTTTTTCAAATGCCGAGGAGATTCACAAGAGGTAGAAGATAGCTTTTATTATCTAAGTGACTTAATAGTGGAGGAGGAGGTTTCAAAAGTATAGCTGCTAAAGTAAGAACAAGATGGAGAAAGTTTAGAGAACTATTACCTCTGTTGATAGCAAAAGGCCTCTTACTCAGATTGTATGATACCTGTGCAATACTACATGGTAGTGAAATGTGAGCCATGAAAGCAGATGATATGCAAATACTAGAAAGAACGCTAGCATGCTCAACATCAGTGCACATATATAACAAAGAGTAAATGTATTGAGAGAAAAACTGGGCACAAGAGGTATCAGATGTAGTGTGCGAGAGACTGTGCTGGTATAGTCATGTGATGCATGTGGATGAGGATAGCTGCATAATGGATGAAGACAGCTGTGGATTGCTAAATGAGGATGGGCTCTAAAGAAAAAGGAGACCTAGTAATATGTGGGACAAAGTAGTGGAAACCAGCCTCAGAATATTGAACATCATAGAAGAGATGATAAATGACTGAAATGGCTGGTGACTTTTCTGTGCTTGAGTGTCCATCTTGGCAAAAACAAGGTCCTAAAAGCATATTGTTTCATCTATGCTTCTGCACTTAAGCCGTCATAGTGACCTTCGGATCTTTTTTAAAACGGGGGCCACATTTTTCATTAATGTTTTACGTAGTGTTTTTGGTACCGAAAGACTTTCAAACTTCTTATACTTATCTATTTTGTGTTATAGAACAGAAAAATATTTTTGTATTTGAATTTATTTCATGTAAAAAATTGTCTTATTTCGATAATTTCAACCAATCACTGACAAGTATTCAGTTGTTTACATTTAGTCCTTTGGCTGATTAAGCGATGTAAAGCGTATTTAATCTCCATACCTTCGTTTTATTTGCTTTAACCCTAACCCTAGGGTTAGGGTTAATTGTTTCAGAATCGTTTGTTTATGTAGTCGGCACTTAATGTATATTGGCTGAATGGACGTCAGTGATTGGTTGAAATTACAGAAATACGACAACTTTAACATGGAATAATTTATGGATTTCCTTTTTTTTTAAGAAGACTAAGAGAAAAAGATGTTTTATATGACACATTCTACCAGTGTTCCAAGTTTCAAAGTGTTTCGTTAATGAAAAATGTGGCCCCCATTTTAAAAAAGATCCTGACCTTCTTGTAGCTTGAAGGTATGTCCTGACACCTCATCACCACCATCTTGGGCAGCAATGTATCTCCTCTACAGCAAGACACCTGTTCCTTATCCTTCTGTCATACTTTAACCTTTCAACACTTGGCACAAAGCCACGGCCTTGACTTGTGAGTCACTTGGTGACCTCACTAGTAGTGCCAGTAACATGAAAAAGCACCCAGTACTTTCTACAAAGTGGTTGATGGTAGGAAGGGTAGCCAACCTCACCACTACCCCCCCCACACACACACACAAGGGGAAAAACCCCAAAATACTGAACACTGCTTTTGTTTGAAACAAACAAAAAGTGGAGCAGTGGAGCATCCATCATTAATGTAATATTGACTTCAAATTTTGGCACAAAGCTAGCAATTTCAGGGGATGGGCTGAGCTGATTACACCCCCCACCAGTACTCAGCTGGTACTTATTGACCCTGAAAGGATGAAAAGCAAAGCCAGTCTCAGTGGAATTTGAACTCAGAATATAATGACAGGCAAAATGCCACTAAGCATTTTGACTGGTGTGCTTAATAATTCTGCCACTCGCCACCTTCATTGTAAATGTAATAACCTTTTCTACTCTAGGCACAAGGCTCGAAATTTTGGGGGAGGGAGCCAGTCGATTAGATCGACCCCAGTACGCAACTGGTATTTAATTTATCAACCCTGAAAGGATGAAAAGCAAAGTTGACCTCGACGGAATTTGAACTCAGAGCGTAAAGACAAAAGAAATGTCGCTAATCATTTCGTCCGGCATGCTAACGCTTCTGCCATTCCAAGTTCAATCCTGTGCTACAATGACTAAAGGGAGAGCACTTATAGTGATTTGTGTTAACAACTAATTTTACTGCAAAAAAAAAAAAAAAAATTGTGAGTGTATTACAAGTAATTAACAACTAATTGGTCTCAGATTTTAGCATAAGAGTAGTAATTTCGTGGGAGCGGGGTAAGTCGATTACATCAACCCTCAGTGTTCAACTGGTACTTATTTTATCCACCCAAAAGGATGAAAGGTAAAATCGATCCTGGTGGCATTTAAACTCAGAATGTCACTAAATAGTTTTTCCAATGCAATAACGATTCTGCCAGCTCAGCGCCTAAATAACTTACCCTCATATTACTGTATATTATGATTGTTATTTGATATATATCTCTTTTATTGTTTTTTTAAAATTTGGGATAAAATCTATTTTCCTTCAGTATCTTTGTATTTATTTGTTACAGTCATTTGACTGCAGCCATGCTGGAGCACTGCTTTTAGTCGAAGATATTGACCCCAGGACTTATTCTTTGTAAGCCTAGTACTTATTCTAACAGTTTCTTTTGCTGAACCACTAAATTACAGTGACGTAAACAGACACAAAAAACACACACATAAGTATTTACATACATTCATATGTGTGTGTGTGTGTATATACACGACGGGTTTCTTTTCTGTTTCAGACTACCAAATCACTCACAAGGCTATGGTCAGCCTGAGGCTATAGCAGAAGACACTTGCCCAAGGTGCATTGGAGTCGGACTGAACCTGGAACCATGTGGTTGGAAAACAAGCTTCTTACCACACAGCCACGCCTGTACCTATATACAATGACAAAGTGAATGTATGTAGGTTTTTCAATACTTACTGCCACCCCTTAAACCCGATACAAAGGTTTCCATCATTATCATAATTTAACATCTACTTTTCAGTGCTTGTCTGGATTGAACAGAGTTCATTTGAGGCAGATTTTCTACAGATGGATGCCCTTTCTGTCACTCATTCCCAGCTGTTGCCAAGCAAGGTAATATTTCCCCATGGCCAGGCATATTCTCACAGAATACTAGATATGGATGACACTACTTGTATGACAGTGACACTCATTTACAACAATCATGTGATGTTAAATTAAAGACACACACACATTAGGCTTTTTTTCAGTTTCCATCTACCAGATCCACTTGCGAGGGTTTGGTTGGCCAAGTGCTATAAGAGTAGATACTTGCCCAAGATGCCACATAGTTGGATTGAACTTGGAACCATGTAGTTGGAAAGCAAATGTCTTACCACACAGCCATGCCTGCACCTATATTTTGTTTATATAATAATCTGTCCAAGTAACTAAAGATAAAATTGTTTCTAATTTGGGCACAAAACTAGCAATGAAAGGCAAAATTGATCTTGGCAGGATTTTGACACAGAATGTAAAAAGCCAGAACAAATACCACAAGGTACTTTGTTTCACTAATATTGCTGTTGTTTAGCACCAAGTCATTCCTGATTGACCAGATCTATGATTAAAGGAATTCCAACTGTGAGAATTCCATCTTTCTAGAAATCACCTTTCTTTTACATTTTGAGAGTGTAAGGTGTGATTAAAGAGAGATTTGGTTGCTTTTACAACCAGTTCAAGTAGGGTGAAAAAAAAAGTTTTAGCTATTAGCAGTGAGAGAAAGAAAGGAATGAGAGAGAGAGAGAGAAAGAAAGGAATGAGAGAGAGAGAGAGAAAGAAAAGAATGAGAGAAAAAGAAAGAGAGACAGAACAGAACAGAACAGAAAAATGTAGCACTATCTGCAAAGTGGCCTTGCTTAATGTGTAGAAATTCAATATTATATTATGTACTTAGAGTAAGCAATAGGTGCAGTGAAGGAATCTGACAGACTGAAATTAAATCACTGGATGCAGCAAATGCATAGGAATGGTTAGTAGCAGATACTACAAGCAGAAACTGCATTGATTACTTGTCTATGTCCCCTTCTTTAACCCTGTAACATTTAACCTTGTTAAATGTAATGCTTATTTATTCACATTGTTTTGAATTAATCATACATTATCTTGTAGCTTCAAGATTTCAATGATGTGATTGTTTATTTTTAGAAAGGGTTGGTGTGGGAGGCTGGATCTGTCCAATTTGAAAATAAGACAGGCAGAATATCTGTTTCATACATTGGACTGTAACCAGGCTGGAGCATTTCCTTCATGTGTTTTTAGTTAAACATATCACACTGCAATTCTTAATTCAGTCTGCTACTTATTTTATTGAAGTCTATTTGTTGAACCACTAAGTTACAAGATGTGAAAGGACACAACATAAACAAAAACATTGATTTTTAGGCATAAACACAGACATAGACACACACACACATAAATCAAATCAAAGTCGATTTAGAAAAGTGAGAGGTTACCTCAGACAGCACTTCTGCAAATACTAAGAGAGTGCATAAAAATGAACAGTTTCCATAAGGGAAACCATTTCATACAGCTTAAATTCTACAGAGGATTTATTACTCACAGAATATGCTACAATTAGTACAAGAATGGAGGTGCTGGTAATGTAATACAAACATCCCCATTCTTGGACTTACACACACACATACACATTTGTGCACTCCTACAGTTTTCATTTAGTAAATTCCTCTCATGAGATATTGGTCAGCCTGAAGTTATAGTAAGATGATTTAATTAACACAGAAGGTTTCTAATGAAAGTTCAGTCACTAAGTTTTTGTTTATTAAGTTTTCAATCATCCCTGACTAAGCAGAACTATAATCTATTGCATTTCCAGATGTGACCATCTTGCTTTTTTTTTTTTCAAAATTATACAAGTCATTTCTTTCTTAAAATAGTAGTGTGTCATCAGAAAGAGATATGTCAGTTATTTCTAGCATATAAAACGACCATGCAGCATTTCCTTTGTTGGCTCAACTAGTTTTGTTAAAACTAGGATGGAAAATGTTCAGTGGCTTGTTACATCTGTCGGTAAGAAAGTGTTTGTGACAGAACAGACTCTATGAAGTATATGTACAATGATGTTGTACAGTAGGGGTATATCACAAGCAATGTCAATTTATAAAATAGTGCCCATGCTAACAGCAGCTGTTGAGACAGAGGCAATGAGCGGAAGAGCTTCGAAAAAGTGTGGTCAGATCTAAAAATGCTGCATAGTACAAAAAAGATCACACAGGATCTTTACAGCAGTAAAAAGTTTTGGGAACACTTGAGATATATTATACTGAAAACCTATCCAAGAAGATGGGTGGATATTTAAAAACAGTTATAAGTTTAAATAACAGTGCCAAACCCTAACAGTTGAGGGAACCCGTGGAAGAGGTAGGCCCAGGAAGACCTGGGCTGAGGTGGTGAAGCAAGACCTTCGAACATTGGGCCTCACCAAGGCGATGACTTCTGACCAAGACCTTTGGAAATATGCTGTGCGTGAGGCACTGTGTATCATCAATCACCTCAGTCCTTTGTTATTTCCTCCATGAAGCTAAACATCCTAAGATTGGTCTTCACTTCCTCATTCCCCATCTTCCTTTGTCTCCTTCATTCACAGGTTTTCTCTGCTGTAATTAGCACTTCTTTATTCTTTTAGCATTTAAACTGGCCATATCCAGCCTAAATGTTCTATCTGTTTTATGATTAAATTGGCTAAGTCTGGCCTCTCACACTTACCCTTGAATGTCATTTTAAAAATAAATAATCACATTCATCAAAATCTTAAAGTTACAAGACGTTACATGATTAATTCAAAACAATGTGAATAAATAGGCATTAATTATGAGAGTAATCTGAATACTAAAGGATTATACAACTATCCTCATCCAGTCACATTACATTCTCAAACCAATATTGTCTACTCTCTTGCACATTACACCTGATTCCTCTTATGCTCAGTTTTCCTCTCAACACATTTGTACTCTGTTGTCCATGCATGCTAACATTGCACAACCAGTGAAGCATGCTAGCTTAGTTTCTTTCTAGTCTCCACAGGTCCTCTATATTCCAGACCCACATCTCACAACCATGTAGCACTGCTGTCTATACACAAGTATCATGCCTGTCTGCCTTTCAAATCTTTAGTTATCAAAAGAGATAATACTTCCCTGAACTATCTTCAGCCTGTTCTTACTCTGGCTACTGCATTTTCAGAACTTCCTCCTCAATTACCAATTAAGTCACCTAGATATGAAGCTATCAGCTAATTTGAGAAATCCTCCTGAGCATCTGAGAGCATCTATTTCCTATACACTGCTGGTGTTTATTGCTCCTCCACGTCTACCATAACTAAAGTTTATTTTCTTTGATAACTTGCCTATGATTCCACTGCACCTTAAGTATGTCCATAGTTTGCATTGGATACATTGTATGGAATTTCTACCAAATCCTTTACTACATAGAGAGCTTGGCCATTTTCCTGATAGTAGTAGGGTTCTGTGTTTTCCTATTTACTAATTCTTGGGTCTTTGCTAAGTTCATTTTCAGGGTTTTTAATTCCAGGTTTTGTGTCCATGCCTGGAATTTCAGTTCTCAGAATGAGAGTTTCCACAAGCTTCCAGTTTTCTTCCTATTTATTATTTTAAACTTTGCTAAATTCACTTTGAGGCTTCACGATTCTAGGATTTGTTTCTGCTGGAATTGAAAACTATATCTTAAACTTTTCTGATATGGCTTAGAGGATTATAATGAACAGAGAGAGCTGAGATTGACCCCTGCTGTACTGCACCTTCACACTGAATTCATCCTTATACTCATTACTAACTCTCACCTTGCTGATTTTGATTCTGTACATGGATTGTAACAGCCCTCAAATGCCATTCACATAGCCCAAGCTTTCTCAATGGCAGCCAGATCACACAGCAGAGGATCCCTGTCAAACACCTCTAGATCCACAAATGTATTGTATGGAGGCTTATTCTTGGCAACATATGTCTCCTGCAACAGCCTCATTAGGAAAATAGCCTAACTGCATCACATCTGTTAATTCTCTCTCTAATCTATTATACTGTAACTCTTTCTGTAACCTTTGTAAACTGATCTAACAGTTTAATGCCTCAGTAGTTTCCTCTATAATTTCCTATCACTAATGCATTTTCTTTGTCCTTTTAGTAGTTGACAATGATGCAGCTGTGCATCTGATTTCCTATGTGAGTTATGATTTTGCCAGATATTTTAAGCATCTCAGCAGTGATTCCTAATGGATGAGGATGCCTTCCTTTCCTTCGTATCTTTAATCTCTCTATCCATCATACTGCTTTCTAATTGAATGGCCAGTCCCTCTGTTGGGTCTCTACTTGAGATAAACCCTCTTTGTCCCATGTATTCTCTTCATTCAACAACCTCACATAATAGTACTTTCAAGTCTTTTTTGTCATTCTTTGTACAAGCAAGACTACCATTATCATTCCAAACACACTTCAACCCAACAATGTCAGGATTTTCTCTCACTGCCTAGCAATCTGAAATATCTCATGCCTTTCTCTGATCCACACATCTAAGAACATTGGGCAAAGCTTTTACTCTCAGCTTTTCCTTTTGCTAGATTTACCTGATATCTAGCTTCTTTTGTTACAATTTGCTTTTGCTCTTTGCTACCCATCCTTTCAATTAGTTTTTAAGTCTGTCTCTTAGCCTTTGTGGCTCTCTCTATAGAGCTATTTCATCATCCTCTTAACCTCTTTTTAGTTAGGACCATGCCTCAGTCACAGATCTGGTCTGATCTCCTTAATAGATTATTCCAAAGAAGCTCCCAGTTGTTCACTCTCAACATTATTATTTTCTATCTCCTCTATCTTGTCTTATGCTAATACTACTTTAAACATACACACACGTATGTTTATACCCTACATACAATATGATCCGGCAAGTAAAGTGAGATCACAGCCATAGCCTATACTAGTGTCGCATAACCAGCCCATTTAAAAAATACCTTTGAATCGTCGGGGGATACGCCGTGCTTGAAGAGACCTATTGAGTCAAGTAAAATCAAAATCACAATCAAATTGAAATCAAAAATGGTAATTGTAGTTGTGGCCGATGCCAGTACCGCCTGACAGGCACACAAAAAGCACCCACTATACTCTCGGAGTGGTTGGCGTTAGGAAGGGCATCCAGCTGTAGACACATTGCCAGATCAGATTGGAGCCTGGTGCAGCCTCCTGACCTGCCAGTCCCTAGTCAAACCGTCCAACCCATGCCAGTATGGAAAACGGACGTTAAACGACGATGATGATGATGATATATATATATATATATATATATATATATATATATATATATACACACACACACACACTCACATACACATTATAGTTATACACACATACACAATCTTCTTGAAATTGCTACAACTGAGATGTGTTTCACCACGCCACACTAGACATTTCTGTCCTATATTATCTTTGGCAGAGCCTCAATTTCGTGTTGTGTGACTGCTTATAACATCAATGTAATCGAATTGTCTACATCCTCTATTAGAGTACAGAAATCTCCATAATAACCAAAACTTACTCCAGCATTGAACAACAGTAGAGATGGGTGAAAAGTCCGTAAACCTTCTCTTTCGTTTTGCACTCATACCGTAAGAAGCCTGGTGAACATGTCACAGCTGATGCGCTCACCACAGTAAATAGCCATAGCCATAACTGACTCCCTAACTTACTAAATAGACATAGTCGGCACCCTTTCTAATCGGCACTTGTATAACTGTGTGTTGCAGATGGAAAAGTAATGATTTCTTTTAGTAAATACAATACATTTTTCTGTTTTGAAAAGTTAACATTTATTTACATACTTTAAACATATACATAGATATACGTGTTTGTGTGTGTATGTGTATACACATACACGGGCGCACACATGTGTAGATATGCTCTTTCTCTCTCTCGCTCTCTCTCTCTCTCACAAACAATTCATACCGGTTTCTGTGTTTGTATGAAATGTATACACATAAATACTTGTCTGTTTGTCTATCTGCATGTACGTATTATGTATGCAAACATATATTACTGTGTCTGTATGTATGTATATAGACCTGTCCATTAGCTAACAATAAACAGTTCTATGAACAAAATACTTTGTATAGTCTATTTGCACATTTTGTAAACAGTGTTAGTGTACGTACAGGAGAGATGAATCTGTGTGGGTGTATGTTCTAGTTATTTTTAACAATGCCACTAAGAAGCTTAACTTTTAAAAATATTTATTCATATGGGTCAAGAAGTTCGCTTTCCAGCCACGTGGTACCCGGTTCGATCTTATTACGATTTTGTTTATACATGTTTACCTTTCAATATGCGTAACTTCTATATTGCATATTATATTTAGAATCCAAATCAATTATATATTTCCAAATGTTTATATTTAAATAAATAAAATTATTTGTATTTAAATTTGTATGTTTTCTTAATCAAGGAGGTATGTGAAACATTTATGGGGGGGGGGGGGTGAACAATCTATAGTTTGCTATGTTTCGTTACAAGGTGACATAGTTAATAGAGAAAGTTTTGCATTCCTTGGATGTGAATTATTATTTCAAATTTCGTCGAGGTCGAATTTGCCAATCCTTTCGAGGTCGATAAAATAAGTTCCAGTTCAACACTGGTACTTCGCCCTTCCTTAAAATTGCTGATACTTATATTTAAGAAATATATTACTTGCTCAATATTTTCCTATTTATGTCAACAATCGTGGATAATGTATTTCAATTTCATACGTAATCAATGTAAAAAGTTTACTGAAGGACAGGCATGATCGGAATGTCTTTGATAATGTGTTTGTTCGATCTGAATTGACCTGAGGGCGGGGTAACCGACAACATACCTTTTAAAATGTTCAAACAGATTCACGTAATATAAAAACTGGGGATATCTAAGTTAATATATTAAACTCTCTATCAGTCACTTTTTTTATCTTTCTTAACTATCTTCTAGCTCTCATAATTAAAAATAAAAATCCACATCGACTGATTTATCCCAATTTCTATGAAATTGAAAGGATCAGCAATAATTCTCCCTAAGTATACGTGTGTATATACCTAATAAATAATAACTCATTGACAATAGCCAGACTGAGATTGCGTTTTTAAATCAATAACTCCCCATTAAAAAGAAAAAAAGTCGCTCACACATACACTAAAATAAACTACTAAACATTTAACGAAAATCATTACTTTTCGGTTGTACTAGCAAACAAAAAAAAAGTGGAAAATAATAATAACAATGAAACAAAGTAAATAAAACCAGAACCGAATCAAAAAGTCAAGATGAGGGTAAGGGTGAAATGTGATGAGTGGAAATGTTAGATATTGATTGTTTTAACTTACACTGCATCGTCTCCATTCAAATTGGTAAGGTGGATGACGAGAAAAATAAATAGATGCATCGTTTGCAGGAAAATCCTTGTCTTCGAACAGTTCCGCCTGTTGCTTACAATTTCGACGGACGATGTCGTAAAGACGAGAGATCTGTTTATTACTTTTACCAGACATGTATGTGTCTTCTTTAGACATATTTAAATTATTGTTTGTATAACTAATAGTCTCCTCATGGCTGGTGCCGTTCGTCACAGTTGTTGTAGAAGTAAAAGCGATGTTACTGGCAAAATTTTGAGCTTTAAGTTTTGTTGGTAAAGGTGAGAAAATTCCAAAGTCCAGCTGTTGTGACGATATCGAATTCCGTTGCTTGGCGGGGAATTCGTTATTTTGCTGCGATCTATATGGCTGAGGTGTGAAGACAGCTTCTCTTCTGAGAAACTGATTCCCAGAATTCATTGTAGGAACCAGATTTCTTTTATATATTTATTTATTTGCTTTTTTTCTCTTTCAGTCAGGCAGGATGCTGTGTTAGGTGAGCTTCCACACATGTTTGATGTTGCCGATAAGTTCATCACATGTGCAGGTACCCGCCATATTGGCAGCTCAACTATTTGAGCCAAAAATAAATAAAAGAAAAAATTGTTTAAAGCGGTAGACAGGAAAAGCTAGGTATGCAAAACAGCAAGGTTAAGCCTACCTATTTAATGTCATATAATCCTTAATGCATATACAACACCAAAGCTATTTGCTACTTATGCATTTTACTGTTTTAACTATATACTATCAACCAATCAATAGACTTTACTCTTTCACTTAAAAGGGAAAAAAATCCATGAATTCATATTACAACGTGCAAGTTACTATTTTTTTTATCTGATGATCTAATATCAGTTTCCATTTAATAAGTATGTTAGTGTACTTGTAAATGTCTAAGTACTAATGTGTGTGTGTGTGTGCATGCGTGCATATGTTTTGTGTAAAGTGGGCGGGTGGGTGTGTCCTTACAGTTATATTCTACCTCTCCAAAGTTATAATTATCGATCATTCCATCATTTTAAAGTGTTATATTTTAAACAAGTATAGCTGTTCGTTTAAAACAGAAAGTACTGTACACTGTTATATCAAGACTTGGAAAAGTTGGAACACGTCATTTGTCAAAGAAAGGTGCTGTGATGAAATGCCCATAGATGGCATGCTTTGATTAATGTCATTGTGAACTTCTGTCTCTTCACTCAAGTGTAAACAAAACTTTTACATGCGATATTGTAGCTTCCGCCTGTTTTTTTTTCTTATAGCACACACACATACACACCTCCACATGTATTATGTATGTCAGCGGGGAAGGAGAAAGAAATGTGTGGATGCATAATGATATATCCTTTTTTTTAACATTTTCAGTTTTATAGATGGATAAACTACTCTGAAGAATTTGGAGAGAAATATATAATAAAAATTATATGTCTCTGGTAATAGAGCATTAACCTTTACTTTATTACTTGAATATACTTTACTGCTCTATACTTTAGGTGCTTCGTTTTTAGATATATGATACATTGGCAATGTGTGTGTGTGTGTTATTTCTTTACTACCCACAAGGGGCTACACACAGAGGGGACAAACAAAGACAGACAAACGGATTAAGTCGATTATATCGACCCCAGTGCGTAACTGGTACTTATTTAATCGACCCCGAAAGGATGAAAGGCAAAGTCAACCTCGACGGAATTTGAACTCAGAACGTAGCAACAGATGAAATACCGCTAAGCATTTCGCCGACGTGCTAACGCTTCTGTGTGTGTGGCGATAAACATTTTATATATATATATATGTATATTTATATATGTTTGTGTATAGGCATGGCTTCATGGCAAGAAGTTTGCTTCCCAATCACATAGTTCCAAGTTCAGTCCGACTGCGAGGTACCTTGGGCAAATGTCTTCTATATCCTTGGGCTAACCAAAGCCTTGTGAGTGGATTTGGTTGATGGAAACTGAAAAACGTCATCATCATCATCATCACCATCATTATTGTTTAACATCCGCTTTCCATACAGGTATGGGTTCGACGGTTTGACTGGGGACTGGCAAGCCAGGAGGCTGCACCAGGCTCCAATCTGATCTGGCAATGTTTCTATAGCTGGTTGCTCTTCCTAATGCCAACCACTCCGAAGAGTGTAGTGGGGCAGTCAGGCGGCACTGGCATCAATCACGCTCGACTGGTGCTTTTTACGTGCCACCAGCGTGGGAGCCAGTCAAGCGGTACTGGCATCAACCACACTTGAATGGTGCTTTTTACGTGCCAATAGGACAGGTGCCAGTCAGACAGCACTGGCATCAGCCACGGCTATGATTTCATTTGACTCAACAGATCTTCTCAAGCACAGCATATTGCCTGTCGATTGAAGGGTACTTTTAAACGAACCAGTTAAACTGAAAGAAGTCCATCATATATATAAATATATGTGTGTATGTATGTGTGTGTGTCTTTGTGTTTGTGCTTGTCCCCCACCACCACTTCAAAACTGGTGTTGGTGTGTTTATGTCCTCATAACTTAGCAGTTAGACAAAAGAAACTGATTGAATAAGTTCCAGGCTGCTTAAAAAAATAAGTACTGGGTTTGATTTGTTTGACTAAAATTTCGTCAAAGTAGTGCCCCAGCATGGCCATAGTCTAAAAGCTAAAACAAGTAAAAGATAAAAGATGTGTGCGTGTGTGTAGTAGTCCATCTCCATTGTGTGTATATGTGTGTGTGTGTGTGTGTGAGTATTTTAATTCTTGTTGGATCTCATCTGTCTATGATACCTTTTTTTCAATTTGGCTGCAATCATTTTCTCTACTGAGCATGCTGAGTTATTTATCTTAGCTTATTTTTGTTTCACACACACACACACACACACACACACACACACACACACACATTTATAACCTGACACTTGTTTACGTGCGGAGAAACTGAAAGTAAGAAAAGAAGCTGCTGCTAACAATGGTTGTGGTGTTAACAGTAGTGATATTGACAATGGTTTGTTAATTGGGGAGAGAGAACAAAAGGATTGATATAGCTATGTAACAGACGATACTACTTTTTAAAATCCCTTTAGAGATGACTTATAGAACATTGTAACCATAGAAAATGACAAAAGAAATGGAAATTAATGAGCCAGCCAAAATAAATATCATAAATGAAGGGAAAAAAACCCAGTTGAAATTTTTGTTGTTGTTTTTCTATAGTTACATCCATGTTGGTGATTCTGGATAGTTTCTGGCTGAAAATTTGAGATTCTCTACATTGTGGTATCTACGAGAAACAGAAAAGTATGAACTTATTAGGGTTAGTTAGCTCCTCACTATTTTTGTAGGTATGTTTATATAATATGGTGGATTAAATCATATCATTCTCATATTTCGTTGTGTACCTGATATTTTTGGTATTGGTTTTATATTCTTGTCATTCAAATGACTTCTTCTTCATAAGGCATTTTTATAGTATGTAGAACTTCTATTAAATATATCCTTATATATATAGGATAGGCAAGAAATGTATCTATTGATATTTTTTGTGGTATGTTTAATAATTGTAGGCAAGTGGTTAGTATCATGACTAATGGATTAATTAGCCCATATTTGAGGTTCTCTAGAAAATCACCCTTGTCATATTTAAGTGCTAAATACAGCTTATGTAAGTTGAGGTATTTCATATGATGTAGTTTTAATACAAACTATGTACACAAAATTGTATTTTCTATACAACAAAAATAAAGTTATTTTGTTCAGGAATGTTACTGTGAACATATTCTTTCCACACAATAGCTGTTTATGTTAATACTTGTCACTCAGGCATGTAAACTTTTCATTTAATCCTTACAAATTTTTCTTTTTACAGTTAGTATTCATGTCATTTGACTCAGCAAACTTTGTTACGATTTAGAGTGACTCCCCTTTGCTTCACTTCACACTTTTTAGTCTAGAGTCAAAATACAGCTCTACCCGCATTGTCATAAACAGATACATTACATAACTAAACCACCCTCCACTCTATGATGTTGGAATACAGAAGGATAATTATCAAGTGTTTCTTTAGATTTTACAGTTTTCAAATGCCATGAGACAAATCTCACCCCATACTCCTATTTAGCAAATTTTTTATCAGAATCTGTGTATTTCATACAAACTCTTAGTTTATTTATTGCTGTTCTGTGAAGCATAATGTTTTCTTTCCTTCTTTTCTCAGTCGATTTATTTAACTGTTAATTTTCCCAGATGACATGGAATCATAATTTAAAGTGACTGAGACTATCAGTGCAGTATTATGGTGTTTATGTACTATAAAACTGTGCCTTCACTGTTTTTACACACTTCTTCATTTCTTCTTTCACTTGAGTTCGACAAGTAGCAATACATGAACAGAAAATTTATACTCCTGACATATATTCTCTTTCTCAAGTGCTTAACAACGATACTTATAATATTGACAGTAAGTTTCTCTCACAATTCCATAAAACTTTCTTCCAAGTAGAATTTATTTTTTTACTTGTTCCAGTCATTGAAATGTAGCCATGCTGGAGCACTGCCTTATAGTGTTAGTAAAACAAATCACTAATTGTTTTAAATGTGGTGCTTATTCCATCAGCTCTTTTGCTGAACTGCTAAGTTACAGGGATGTAAACAAACCAATATTAGATGCCACACAATGGACACACACACACATATACACACACACGAATAAAAGGATAAACAGGCAAACAACTGGTATCAGGTCAGATTATGACATTTATACATTTAAATGGGAGGGTTGGGTTGTTACAGGAATAAAGATCACAAGAGGTCAATAAAATGATAATGGTTATGGTATATGCTAGTATTCTCCAGAAGTTATATAGTAAGCCCAGATTATTGGTATTAGGTAAAGCTGGTAAGTCCGAATTATTGGTATTATGTCATTGTAGATAGAATCCAAAGGTGGATGAGAAGAAAGGAGAAAGGAAGGAAGAAGGTGCACAGATAGTTTCTTATGGCTGTTTCAAGAATAGATGTGCAGAGGGTGCATTTCTCTGCAAACAGTTAACAGCTAACATTATAGTTGCAATCTATTCCATCATTGGAAGATGAATGAGCTAAAGTCTTAACAGGAAGTAATGGTTTATTAGTTATGTCAGAGATATACAGAGGTGAACATAAAAGAAGAAAGGCAGAGTACAAGGTCATGATAATAGTAAGATAGATAAAAACTAACATGAGAAGAGATAGATATATACCATTCAAATGTTAGAAGAAGGTACATATAAAGAAGTGACCCGTACCAATATGTGTAGGGAAGGGAAACGCTGAGTGGGGTTGTGTGAGGAAGATCATGAATAGCAGCAGAATATAGGGTAAGTAAATTAGAATTATCAGTTAGCTAGATTAGCCACCAGGTGTCAGGGGGAACATTATGTATGAAGAAGAGGCATTGAGTTTCAGGTGAGGGGTAACTTACAAGATGAAATATACTTACTAGCCACCAGCTGTGTGGTATGGTGATCAATGCATGTGGGAAAGAAAGGGTTATGCTATATAGAGAAGGGGAGAGGCAAGAGGGTTGAGAAGTAATGAAGATTTGTTGTGTTTTACAGATTTAAAAGAGCTCAGGTGGGCCAATGTATTGGGTGTTTAAAATGGAAGGTGACAGCAATGTATATCCTGATAGAGTTTTGTTGTTTGCTAAGAAAAATAGATTTATAAACTGCATTAAATTTGTAGCAGTTGCTTTATAACGGACAATTACTAAGTATTTTACAGTTGCATCATTTCCTGTTAAGCTCCTTTACACTATTTTTGTTGTTTGTATTATTACTAAGATATCTATACAGTGTTAAACTGGGTCCATCAGATTCTTCTTCCTCATATATGCTATATTCTAGAGTATCATCAGTGTTGTATATACTGTTATTAGTATTTGCATTATCTCTAGTTCTAGTGGTGACAAAATGGGGGTCCTGTTCTCAGAGAGGTTAGTTGGGTTGTTCACATTCTTGCCTATATTTTTATATTTAGCCATCTTGTGGTGGTTATCAATTTCAGTATTCATAAGACTGGCACCATTGTTAAGGCTGTTGGTACTATTACTACTACTACTACTACTACTATTAATACTATTGTTGTTATTATTACTATTACTATTGTTATTTTTATCTCTGTTATTAGAGTTGCCTTCATTACCAACCATAATATTGGTTTCAAATTTTGGCACAAGGCCAGTAATTTCGGGAATAAGAGTAAGTCGATTACATTGACCCTGAAAAGAAGAAAGGCAAAGTTGACTCCAACAGCATTTGAACTCAGAACATAAAGATGAATGAAATTCTACTAAGCATTTCACCCAGTGTGCTAATGAATCTACCAGCTTGCTGCCTATTAACTATTAACTATCATAATATTAGGCTTGCTAATGCTGCCAGAATTGGCCCTACTGCCACTAAAGCTTCTGTATATGTTATAATCATTATTATTATTATTATTATTATTATTATTATTATTATTATTATTATTAAGGCACTGACTTGGCAGAATCATTAGCATACTGGGCAAAATGCTTTGTGGCATTTCATTTGTCTTTATGTTCTGAGTTCAAATGCCGCTGAGTTATCTTGTAAGGTACTAATGTTGATAGAGAAGATAATGAGGGGATAGGCATAGGTCTATTATAACGATCATGGAAATATGGAAATAAGTGTTATGCATGAGGGATAAGTTTACACTTTGACTTATGGAAAAATTTATATGTGCAGAAAAATTTGTGTTTACAATTTATGAAGCCTTCATTTTGTTTGTTGAGTAATTGCGGTGAGTTGTGAGTTAAAATCTTGAGGGCTTCTTTTAGGCAGAGTCCACTTGTGGAGTGTTGGCTCTGACATGGGATACCAGAATCTATTATAGCCCAGGATATCCTGTATTGTGTTTTCCTATTAATTAGATGGTGTATGTGGCTGGTTAGGGATGTGGAATTGCTATACTCTTTATATTTAAATCAGTTTAAATGTGCAGAGTATCTTTGTTTGAAATTAATGGTAGACCCGATATAGTAGCTAATGGAGTTATTTAAGAGGTTATGGACAGTGCATTGGTATACCACGTTGAACCTTCTGCAGTGGGCTTGCAATGGGCAATCAGTCCCAGATCTGAAGTTGCAGTTATCTGTTCTAAGTTGGTTAGTTGAAGAGAGGGATGGAGTTATGCTATTTGCAGACAAGTTAAAGGCTAGGGTTGTATTAGGTGATTGGTTCATGTTATTGATGTTGCTGTTATCATTATTGCCATTATTATTATTACCTCCACTTTAGTAAAAGCAGAGGTATTGTTTTGAGTCGTGTTTGTTTGTTTGTCCAAGGACAAGATATCTCAAGAATTGCTGGATGGATTTGGATGAAACTTTCAGGGATGTTTGGCCTTGTGAATGGCACAGTCTCATTAGATTTTGGTATCGATCTGGTACCAGACAAGGATTATGGATTATTTTTCCAATTTTTTTACTTTACATGTTTACATAGTTCTTTTGTACACGCACACACATATACTCACACATTTTCAGCATTGAAACATTACCATCCCATTTCCATTGTACACACACATATACTCACACTTCAAACACCGTCTATTGGCTTTTTCACTCCTTCCTTCTTTATTCATCTATCATCCATTCCTTTCTCATTCATATGATGCTCTCGTTGCCACTTCATTTCATCTTTCTCATTGTCATTACTTTCTCTCACTCCCTCTCAGTCATGGCTATTTCTCTCACTACTTCTCCTTCACTGTATTAGTATTTCATCTCCCCCCCCCCCCCCCCTTCACCTCTCACTCAATATATATATATATATATATATGGATTATTTTTCCGTTTGAGAGTGGTCGGGTTCATTTTTAGCATTCTCGTTTGTGAGAGCAATCCAGTTTATTTCAGATATCGTCATTTTAGAAATGATCACTGGCTAATCATTGAGAGGACATTGGTGTTGCCTTGGTGGAAGTTTGCGCTCTCTGAGTGGTCGTTATAATTGTTACTATTAGTAGTAGCATTGGTACTTGTAGCAGTATTATTGTTATTATTAGTAGTAGTAGTTGTGGTAATAGTATTAGTAATAGTAATATTTTCGGTAGTAGTAGTAGTAGTAGCATTGTTGTTAGTATTATTAATAGTTGTAGTAGAGGTATTAGTGGTTATAGTAGAGTTAGTATTGTTAGTATCAGTACTTCTATTAATATTAACATTGGCTTCAGCGGTGCATAAAGCTCCCTCAGAGGCGGGGATTATATTATCTAGGTTCAAGCTAGTTATAGTGTTAGGGCCAGGGGTATAGTTTATGCAGTGTTAGTGTTTTCATAGTATAGACTGTAGATAATTTAAGAACAATAATGTCTATGACTTGAAATACTTGTTATGCCTTGGCGTTTGTTGTCCTCTTTCACAAATATAAATCTGCTGTATCAGAAACCTAAAATGGTTCCATAGCTCCTGTCTCAGTTACAAGCTTGGAGTCCTGACAATCTGTTGTAGCACTTACCTAGCATACATATTCATTTAGATCACCAGTGAACTAAACCCCCATATTCTGTATTATGTATATATTTATGTATGTATGTCATTATTCAGTTTATTTCAAGATTTCTTGCCAATTGAGAAAGAACCAGTTTCTAACCTAGATCCAAGGTTCCTTCATTGGAAGTTCAACATCAACAACAGGGTATTTATGTTTGTATGTATGTATGTATGTATGTATGTATGTATGTATATGTGCAGAATTGTATGTTTTGTTTTATGTCTGTATTCTCATGAATATAGTTGCATATCTAAACAGGTTCATATATATTTAAATGATAAACTTCTGGAAAGTTTTACAGATTTTTACAGTTCCATTGATGGATTGGATCTGTAGTCTTCGAATTAGCTTTCTCCTTTCCAATTTTGAGAAGTCTAATTTCTCAAGATTGGTATTTAAGCAGTGTGTTACATATCCCAGAGCCCCAATAATTACAGGTATAAACCTGAACTTGTAATCTGGATAGAGTAACTCCAGATTTCTCAATAGTTCAGCATAGGTGTTCTCCTTTTCACTGATCTTCAGCCTTAAATTAACATTCACTGGGCTGCTAATTTCCACAACTGCGCACAACTTCTCTTCCCTATCCCAAATCCTTATATCAGGTCTCTTGTGCTTACATTTTATTGAGGTCTTCACTGGTACATTCCGCCAGTATTCCTTTTTATTATGAGTGGCTATGGCTTCTACCATATTGTGGGTTCTTATTTCTTTGTCCTCAGGATTATCCTTCCAACGGATTTCATTATAGAGTGTCCTGGCTACAACATCATGTCTCATTGGTACATAAAACCGTGATGACATTCTCGGACAATTGCTTATGGTGTAGGTGATATCTTCAGTGTCAACTCCACAAAGTCTGCATTGGTTGTCACATTTTAAGGCTTTTCCTGCATCTCCATCCCTTTTGTGCATCAGTTACTTGGTTGATATTTCCTGTTTCTAGATTGCAAACACATACCTTTCAAAATGAGAAGTAGTAATCTGGCTTTTGGTCCATGATAAACTGCTTTGATGATCGATGTTATTATCATCATGGAGCTTTCTACTAACATATCCATGCATAGTCTTCTGCTCATATAGGTTCATCCTTTCATTTGATGATACATTGCGGTAGAGTCATGCAACTTCTTTGGGCATGTATTCTAGGTTATTAGACAAAGAGTGTTGCTCAAGGAGGTGCCTTCCAAGTCTTATGATGCTATCAGCCTCATGTATGCAAACTTGGTCAAAGGATGCACTTCGACACTTGGTGGTTAAAAGATGTTGCCAAAGGGATATGATGCAATATTCAAAGGTATTTTGGATCGATGTTAAGCCTCTGTTGCCTTGTTTTTGTTTTAGGTAGAGGCAGTCTATGTCACAGTTTATGTGGAAATTATGTGTGCTTGTTAGTATTTTTCGGTGCTTGTTAGTATTTTTCGAGTTTTCACATTAATGGCTCAGATCTCATCAAGCATCCAATGAAGCAGCCTAAATGGTGCTATGTGTACTGGCACTGCAAACACATTGTGGGCCACTGTTTTATTGAATGCAGAGAGTTCTGAGGTCCAAATTTTCTTTATTCGGCTGTAATATTCTTTAGTGACACGTGTTTTATTACAGGTGTCATTGTAAGATATATTTTCATCCACCCCTAGATACCTGTAACATTCTTCATCATGCATGCATGCATGTATGTATGTATGTATGTATGTATGTATGTATGTATGTATGTATGTATGTATGTTTGTGCATGTTTTTGCATCTCAATAGATGTATAAAAAAACAGTGTGAAATGCAAAATCAACAGTAAAAAAACATTCAACATATATAGTTTATATTATTATTATTATTATTATTATATATTTATTTATTTATTTTTAATGCTTTCCTGCCAGTTGTTTATTGCACCAGTAGGTGCATTTCTACTTAGTTGCACATAATTATCGAGTGTTGTTTTTTAATAATGAGTAAGTTGGGTGGTGTGGGGAGTTGTTTATGCTACATGGAAATGTACTGCATTCTTTCACTCTTGTGTTTGGTGAAATATCAAATTTTTTTCTCTAAAACTTATTTTCACAGAGACTCAAATAACTGAAGGAGGATAACATGACTAGGATGCAAGTGAGAATTTAAATTATAGAATATATGATGTGTGTATATGTGTGTGTGTGTATGTGTGTGTATGTGTGTGTGTGTGTGTGTGTGTGTGTGTGTGTGTGTGCAGGGGGGTATTTGTGAAAGTGAAGAATGGAAATCAAAGAATTATTAATGTGTTGTGGCTATTACTCTATGAATATCTTGCTCTCTTTAGAATTACATGGATTATTAAGTAGTAGCCTTTAGACCATGGAAATAACTGTAATTAGAGCTGGGAACCTCTCCTTAGATAGATTCTATCATCCATCAGGTTCAAAGTTCCTTCATTTCTTTGACATCACTTCCAATTTAATTCGATTTGCAATCGCCTGCCTCATTGCTATTGCTTCATTCTTCACAGTATTTGACTCTTGTGAGACTTTATCTGGCTTCTGGGTCAGCAGAGAGCGGGCAATTCGAGCAGATTTTGGCCGTTGCGGCTGATCTTTCTCTGCTTTCATCAGTTGCTTTTGCCGTTCATTCTTCTTCATTTCAATTAGTTTGTCTCTTTGTTGACGTAGAAATTCTTGTCTTTTTTTCAAATTTTCTGGATTCAATTTAGTTGTAAAAGCCTGAAACAAAAGTAATTTGATTCAATTAAATTCATTCAGTCAACTGTATCATTAATGGATTACAAATAATTAAAGCAAGATTTAATGATGTCACCACTAAGACACTGTCATACATGTGAAACAAGAGACATAATGAACATTTTAGTGTTTAAAGTTGAAATAAATATTGATTGCAAATTTTGTTAGAAGGCCAGCAATTTTGGGGGAGGGCATAAGTCGATTACATCAACCCCAGTCTTTCACTGATACGTATTTTATCGACCCCAAAAAGATGAAAGGTAAATTCAACCTCAGGGGTATTTGAACTCAGAAGATACAGAGAGACAACATACCACTAAGCATTTTGCCTGATGTGCTAACAATTCTGCCAGCTCACAACCTTGAAAAAAAGTTGAAATAGATATTGGAAAATGTAATAACAATCTTTTGGGATTGATAAAAATAAGCACTAGTTGAGGACTGGGGCCCATGTAATCGACTTGCCCCCTCCACTCATGTCAAAATTTGAAACCAATATTACAACCAGACTTTAATCCTATCTTTAAGAATTCCTAGTGAAGGCAATAACAAACCACCTCAGTTCAGCTTTCCTAATACTCAGCAAACTGTGTGTGTAAAACGGAGATGTATTCTTTCAAGTGAAAATTGATTTATTTATTAATCAAAATAACATGAAAACCCAGAGTCATTGATCTTAATCCCCTGTTCTATCTACTTTTCTAAAAGCACAATACAAGCCTGAGTGGGTCATGCTGAGTTAGATAAGTGTTGATATATACATATCACATCTATGAATTTGTATTGCTTAAAGGAAACTATTGTTTACCCTGTTTAGTCATTTTTATACAACTAAATTATGAAAACAACATATTCAAGACATTCATGTAATAACATGGATTTTATCGAACTTTATATTTTTAGAAGTTCACTGTGTACCAAGATACTCCTTACAGTGCAGCAATGTATCACAGTGTACCCCAGTGTACCACTGC